>NW_006159565.1:2736209-2744192 GCF_000334495.1 Tupaia belangeri chinensis
GGGCGCGGCGGCGGCGGCCCGCAGGGGCCAAGCACGGGCCGCGGCCTGGGCGCGCTCTTGGAGGGCGCCCTCTGGCGGCGCTGCCCGGCCGCGGGCGGAGAAAGGTACCGCGCGGCCGAGCAAAGGCCACACCCCCGGGCGCCACGCCCCTTAAGCTGTGAGGCCGCCTTCTGACTCCGAGCCAAGCCCGGGGACCACACCCCTGGGTGAATGCCCACCCAAGAATTTCTGAGGTACCCTTGCTTGCTTTACGCCTCGTTCAAAGCTTCTGTCACTTGATTTCACCATGCTTTTCCACCAGCAATGATAGGCTCGTGGTGGAAGGCCCTGGTATGGCCCCAGCAACTCATTTTAAGGATGGTATCTGTTCTGAACTTACAGGTTACTATGACAGATAATGCCTGGTAAGGGTCTCCCTACCTCCGATTCCCACTTCCTGTATAAAGCCCCTTCTGCTCAATCCTCTCCAGAGCCTTGGCCGCTCTGGACGCTAGCTCCATGATCTACCCTGGGAAGGCCATGGAAATCTTAGATGTAGCTTGCAAGGCTCCAACATACCAGCTTCCTGCTCTTGAAAACCTTCCTACCTGAAGTCCTCAGCACTTTGTATACTCTTCTTTTCCATATTCGTCTCTCTACCTTCAACTAGCTGGCAGTTTCATTTTGGATTTTTTAAAAAGAATTATTTTACTGAACTTTTACTTATTAATTCACTTATCTTAATTTGACCAGAGAGACAGAGAGTGAGAGAGCAAGCCACCATGTCCGGGACTCAAACCGTGGTCAGCCATGTGGGAGTGTCCAGCACCTTAACCACCAAGCCACCTGCTGGTCCCTCATTTTGGAATTTTTAATTCCAAACCAGAAGAGGCCAGTGGAGGGTGGTGGGCAGGGGGCTACAGTGCAGGAATGGATCTATGCTGGCCCAAAGACAGGCCCGAGTGAGAATGCTGGGTGTGGTTGAGATGAAAATCCTCTAAGAAAGATGGGCTAGAAAATAATCACAAAGGAGGGCAAAGCCAGGCATGACTCTAAGACCTTGTATTACTGAGACCCTCTGGCATATGACGGGTCTCAGTCATAAGGGCCCTCTTGTCCCGGAGCCAGAGTCTAGAGTGAAAGACCAATGTGTGTGTGTCACCTGGAACCTCTGAGAGGTATCTCTTGATTCCCTTCCCACCAGACTGCAGATGCTGAATTCCAACAGAGGACATGCAGGGAGTACCCACTGTGGCACCTGGCAAAGGTGAGGCACTCAGTGAGCACTCATTTTCCCTCCCCTTCGTACACACTGACAGTGATTCAGAAACACACAGCAGAAAGGAAGACAATGCTTACAAATAAGTATCTTTTTGAATAAATAAAGGTATATTATATTTAAAAAGCAGTAAAATTCTTCATTGTTATTTCTTCTTTCTCTCATAATGTGGAAAGGCAGGTATAAAGATCTCTCGAAGGTTGCTCCAAAGCCCATGGGAGTGAATATTCTTGTAGACTTGGGGCTCTGCTGATGGGGACTGGGCCACAAGGGGGCAATGTTGGCACCAGGCCCAGTCGCCCTTGTACCACTCATTAGTAGTCTGGTTGGTGGCAGCCAGATACAGAGCAAAGCACATGTAGCCCCCGAGGAGGAAGCTCAGCACCAGGACAAAGCCCAGCATGAAGACAATCCTTGGAAAGGTCAGGAACAGGTACTGGGGGCAAAGAAACAGTACATTGTTAGGCAGTTAGACTGTGACATCTGTAGGGTCAGACCCAGCAGCCCTGGTCCTGTCCACAGCCCCCTCAGCTAACTGACATCAGTTCAAGTCTGACTCACTGAGCATAAATCAGAATCACAAACAGCATTGACAAAGAGCCCAGGAATAATCCTAGAGTTTATGATGAAATAAAGTGTTCGTAATGAGAAGAGAGAAAGGTTTACTCAGGAAATGGTGCTATGTCACTTAAATGTTTAGCATAGGCCTCAGTTCAGAATAAAATCTAGATGGACAGAGTGCACACGCCCTATAGAGAAAACCTCTCCAAAAAAAAAAAAAGAAAGAAAGAAAGAAAGAATTTTTGGGAACCAGCAGTTAGCGTAATGGCTATGTCGCTGGACTCCCACATAGTTGACCGCGGTTCGCGTCCCGGAGGCTTAAAACTCATGCCGGGCGCACGTGTGTGCATGCCCAAGATCCCGAGAGGAGAATGGAGGAGAAGGGATTGCGGTGTGACCATCCCCTCTGGGGGGGTGATTTCTCGCTTTTTGTCTCTATGTCTCTATCTGTCTGTCTGGCGAGCGCACGCGCCCTATAGCAAAAACCTCTTCAAAAAAAAAAAAAAAGAATAAAATCTAGATGAACAAAAGAGATCAATGTCTCTCTTAAAAGCAAGACAACCACAAAAAAACATGTACAAGGATGGGACCAGCAGTTAGCGTAATGGCTATGTTGCTGAACTCCCATGTAGTCGACTGCAGTTTGAGTCCCGGACCCGGTGGCTTAAACTCACACCAGGTGCATGTGCGTACATCAGTTCAAGTCTGACTCACTGAGCACAAAGATCCCACTGTGCCCAAGATCCCAAGTGGAGAATGGAGGAGAATGGAGGAGAAGTGATTGTGGCGTGGCCATCTCCCCGAGGGAGTGATTTCTCACTTTCTATCTCTATGTCTCTCTCTGTCTTTCTGACGAGTGCACATGCTCTATAGCAAAAACTGCTCCAAAAAAAAGAAAAAAAAAAGCATGTACAAGGATATTCATTGTAGCATTGATTTTTACAGCCCCTTCTACCAAAAACAAAACAAAACAAAACAAAAACAACAACAACAACAAAAAACAGGTTAAATGTCAATTCATAAAGGAGGTAAAAAGAAACTTTAGGATAGTCACACTATGAAAAAATAAAGAGAATTTAGGCCAGCAGGTGGTGTGGTTAAGGCACTAGACTCCCACATGGCCAACCATGGTTTGAGTCCCAGACCTAGCAGCTTGAGAAGCACACTGGGTACATGTGCGGGCATACCCAGAATCCAGAGAAGAGAATGGAGGAGGATAGATGGCGGCATGGCCATTGCCCCGGAGGTGATTTCTCATTTTCCCTCTCTCTTTCTCTCTCTGGTAATTATATACTTCCTATGGCAAAAACCTTAAAAAAAACAAACAGAAACCTAAAAAATAAATAAGTAATAAAGGCCGGTCCCACAGCCTGGTGGTTAACAAAGCCAGATCCCACATAACTGCAGATCCCACATAACTAACCTTAGTTCAAATCCCAGTCCCATAACTTGAAATACATACCGGGCACAAGTGGATGCATGCCCCCAAATTTCAATAGAATGGAGAAATGGAGGAGAAGGGATTGCATCATGATCATGTCCCACTGGGGAGTACTTTGTCCTTCTCTCTCTCTGACCAGTGCATGCACTCTCTGGCAATTGTTTTTATTTCCTTTTGGAGCGGTTTTTTCTTAATGGGTGCATGTGCTCGCCAGAAAGACAGAGAGAGAGACAGAGATAGAAAGTGAGAAATCACCCCCAAGCGGGATGGCCACACCGCAATCCTTCTCCTCCATTCTCCTCTCAGGATCTTGGGCACACACGCACACACCTGGCGTGAGTTTAAGCCACCAGGTCCGGGACTCAAACCGCAGTCAACTACATGGGAGTCCAGCGACATAGCCATTATGCAACTGCTGGTCCCCTTTAATTTTTTTTCTTTAAGAGAGGTTTTTGAAAGACCAGCAGATGGCGTAATGGTTACATTGCTGGACTCCCATGTAGTCGATGACTGCAGTTCGAGTCCTGGACTGGGTGGCTGAAACTCACACAGGATGTGTGTGTGCCCAAGATCCCGAGAGGAGAATGGAGGAGAAGGGATTGCAGTGTGGCCATCTCCCCTGGGGGGTGATTTCTCGCTTTCTATCTCTCTTTCTGGTGAGCACACAGGCCCTATAGCAAAAAACCTCTCAAAAAAAAAAAAAAGAAAAACCATAAAATGGTTTTGGGACCAGTAGATAGCATGAGAGTTACGCCACTGCGCCATGGAACTACCACTTACTAGACTATGGTTAGAATTCTGGACGCGGTGGCTTCAACTCACACCAGGCGCGTGTGCGTGCATGCCCAAAATCCTGAGAGGAGAATGGAGGAGAAGCGACTGTGGCGTGGCCATCCCCTCAGGGGGTGATTTCTCACTTTCTGTCTCACTGTCTCTCTCTGTCTCTCTGGGAAGCACATGCACCCCTTAGCAAAAATCTCTCAAAAAAAAAAAAAACAAAACAGGGCCCATCAGGTGGCATGGTGGTTAAAGGTGCCGGACTCCCACATGGCCAACCGCAGTTCCGAGTCCTGGACCTGGCGGCTTGCTTTCTCACTTTCCATATCTCTCTCTCTCATTCTATCCCTCTCTGGTCGAATTAAAATAAATAAATAAAATAATGAATTTCAATAAAATAATTCTTAAAAAAATACATAAACTAGTCTTATCATACAACCCAACAATTACACAAGATTTATTTTCATGCAGGTTCCATCCCCCCTGGGGGGTGCTTTCTCATTTTCCCTCTCTATGTCTCTCCAGTGAGCACATGCATTCTATAGCAAATTAAATAAATAAATAATTCAAGAAGAATTAGGCAGTTATTAAACAATTTTTTTGAATGACTGAACCTAGGGCTAGCAGGTGGCATGGTGGTTGAGGCACTGGACTCACCCGCGGTTCAAGTCCTGGATCTAGCAGCTCGCTTTCTCACTTTCCCTCTCTCTCTCTGTCTCTGATCAAATTAAAAAATAATAAATAAAATTAAATAAATGATTCTTTTTTAAAAAAAGACTGTACCTATGCTATTTCCTGTAAGGAGAAATTTCTTAGCAACTAAATGAGTTCTTTTTAAAGAGTAGCTTTAACCCTTGCATTATGATAAATTAATTTTTACAAGGGTGCCAAAGGGTTTTCCATGGGAAAGAACAGTCTTTAAAACAAATGGTGGTAGGGACCAGCAGGTGGCGTGGTGGTTAAGGTGCTGGACACTCCCACATGGTCGACCGAGGTTCGAGTACTGGACCTGGTGGCTTGCTTTCTCACCTTCCCTCTCTCTCTCTGTGTATCCCTCTCTGGTCAGATTAAAATAAATGAATAAATAAATAATTATTAAAAACAAACAAACAAACAAAAAACAAATGGTGGTAAGACAACCAGATATTCACATACTAAAAAATAAAGTTTAACTAGGGACCAGCAGTTGGTGTAATGGCCATGTCGCTGGACACCCCTGGAGTCCGACTGGGGTTCGAGTCCCGGATCTGGTGGCTTAAACTCACGCTGGGCCCTATAGCAAAAACCGCTCCTAAATAAATAAAGTTTAACTTTACCTTACATCATATATAAAAATTATCTCAAGGAGCCAACAGGTGGTATGGTGGTTAAAGCACTGGACTTGCACACGGCCAACAATGGTTCAAATTCAGGACCTGGTGGCTTGCTGTCTCACTTTCCCTCTCTTTCTGTCTTTCTCTGGTCAAATTAAAGTAGTAATAATAAATAAAATAATTCTTTAAAAAATTTTTTTAATTAACTCAAAATGGATCAAACAACTTTATGTAAAAGCTAAAACTGTTAGACTCTCATAAGAGGGTCAGCCCATGGTGTGGTGGTTAAAATAGCTGGATCCCACATAGCCAGTTCCATGTTTCAAATCCCAGACCTGACTGCTTGAAAAATCATGCCAGGCATTTGTATGTGCATGCTCAAAACCCTGAAGACAGAAAGACATAGAGAAGAAGAGATGGTAGCATGATCTTTCTCCATAGGAAGTGCTTTCTTACTCTCTCTGGCAAGTACACATGCCCTCTGGCAAAATTTAAAAAATATATACACTTAGAAGAAGCTGCTGGGACCAGCAGTTAGCATAATGGCTATGTTGCTGGACTCCCATGTAGTCAACTGTGGTTTGAATCCCGGACCCGGTGGCTTAAACTCACGCCGGGCGTGTGTGCGTGTGTGCCCAAGATCCCAAGAGGAGAATGGAAGAGAAGGGATTGAGACGTGGTCATCCCCTCTGAGGGGTGATTTCTCACTTTCTATCTCTCTGTCTCTCTCTGTCTGTCTGGCGAGCGCACGTGCCAAGAAAAACCTACAAAAAAAAAAAAAAAAAAAAGAAGAGAGAGCTGCAAAGACTGGATTAGGCAAGGTGGTGATCTTAGACATAATACCAAAGAATAAACAACAAGGAAATAGACAAATTAAACTTAATCAAAATATAGAACTCCTGGCACCAGAGGATGGCGTGGTGGTTAAGGTGCTGGACACTCCTACATGGTCGACCACGGTTTGAGTCCCAGACAGACCTGGTGGCTTGCTTTCTCACTTTTTCTCTCTCTCTCTGTGTCTCTCTCTGGTAAAATTTAAAAATAAATAAATAAATAAGTGAATAAATAAATAAAATTAAAATAAATAATTCTTTTTAAATATATGTGTGTGTGTGTGTGTGTGTGTGTGTGTATCCTGGCCCAGTCCTGGTGACAAAGGCAGTAGTGAACTGCTAGACAATGCTGGAGCCATACAGGAGGCCTAGGTTTGGATCACAGGTCAACCTGAACATGCCAGGTGTATCCATGATCCTAGTTGGCTAGCTGAAAATCTGGAGATGGGGATTGCAGCATGGCAACACTTTGTGGAGGGTACTTCTCTCTTTTTCTATGAAAAAAAGAATAAAAATAAAAAACTTTAAAAAATTTTAAGGACTGGCAGATGGCATAGTGGTTAAAAGTGATGGACTCCCACGTAGCCAGCCACAGCTCCAGTCCCAGACCTGGCAGCTTCCTTTCTCTCCTCCCCCCCCAATCTGTCCTTCTCTGATAAAATTAAAATAAATAAATAAAGTTAAATTGAAAAAAGAACTTTTTAAAAATTTAACTTTGTTTATTTATTTATTTATTTATTTTATTTGACCAGAAAGGAACAGAGCGAGAGACCAAGTGAAAGTGAGAAAGCAAGCTGCCAGGTCCAGGATTCAAACTGTGGTCGGCCACATGGGAGTCCAGTGCCCCTAACCACCGACCAGCCCCCCAAAAAACATTTTAAAAGATGGGCATGGTAGCTAATATCTGTAATCCCAGCTACTCAGGAGGGTAAGGCAGAAGGATCATGATACAAAGAAATTCTGTCTAAAATACCACACACACACACAAATAAAAAATACAAGCTCTATGATTTCACTGGGAAAATAAATGTCCTGTTTCCAATTCTGAAACCTAAAGTTAGAAACCTACAGCCCACAGCATAATTACCTGAATAAGAAAGACCGTGTCCATAACCTGGAAGCGTCCGAAGTCATCGATATAAATCTCTTGGTATAGATCAGACACCACCGCCAAGTGGACTAGAAACGCAGTGCTCACAATGGCCATGGTGGCAGCTGAGGCTGTCAACGTGAAGAGGTAGATGAGGAAGTACCTGGTATTCCATGCCCCAATGCAGTTGTTCACCCAAACACAGTGATGGTCAAAACGGTGCACACACCAGTTACATACACCTGTAGAGAAACAATGAATTGGTCCTGGTTGGTCCTTGGTGACACAAGGATACTGTGTACACCTACTGGGAGTTTTATAAACTGACTGCTGGCAATTTGAGTATGGAAAAATGGCAGCTGTGGTCAACAAGCTTTTAGAACTTCAGAGCCTAGTAGATATGCAGCTCACGTGATATTTCTGTTAGTCTATAGTCTTGGGTACGCCCTAAAAGAAAAAGAGATTTTTGCTATAGGGCATGTGCACTCACCAGACAGACAGAGACAGAGAGACAGAAAGCGAGAAATCACCCCCCAGGGGGGATGGCCACACCGCAATCCCTTCTCCTCCTTTCTCCTCTCTGGATCTTGGGCACACATGCACACACGCCTGGCGTGAGTTTAAGCTACCGGGTCTGGGACTCGAACTGTGGTTGACTACATGGGAATCCAGCGACATAGCCATTATGCTAACTGCTGGTCCTAAGAAAA
>NW_006159565.1:2744433-2750281 GCF_000334495.1 Tupaia belangeri chinensis
CTTAGCCCCTCTTAGCCTCTCCCAGTAGTGGCCACTCCCTCATCTGGGGATCAGACAGCTCTGCTTTTAGATTCACAACACATTCTCTTCAAGGCAAAGACTAGTGCACTGTGGAGGTTACAGCTAGAGCCATAGGAGATTCAAACTGTGGTCGGCCACATGGGAGTCCAGTGCCCCTAACCACCGACCAGCCCCCCAAAAAACATTTTAAAAGATGGGCATGGTAGCTAATATCTGTAATCCCAGCTACTCAGGAGGGTAAGGCAGAAGGATCATGATACAAAGAAATTCTGTCTAAAATACCACACACACACACAAATAAAAAATACAAGCTCTATGATTTCACTGGGAAAATAAATGTCCTGTTTCCAATTCTGAAACCTAAAGTTAGAAACCTACAGCCCACAGCATAATTACCTGAATAAGAAAGACCGTGTCCATAACCTGGAAGCGTCCGAAGTCATCGATATAAATCTCTTGGTATAGATCAGACACCACCGCCAAGTGGACTAGAAACGCAGTGCTCACAATGGCCATGGTGGCAGCTGAGGCTGTCAACGTGAAGAGGTAGATGAGGAAGTACCTGGTATTCCATGCCCCAATGCAGTTGTTCACCCAAACACAGTGATGGTCAAAACGGTGCACACACCAGTTACATACACCTGTAGAGAAACAATGAATTGGTCCTGGTTGGTCCTTGGTGACACAAGGATACTGTGTACACCTACTGGGAGTTTTATAAACTGACTGCTGGCAATTTGAGTATGGAAAAATGGCAGCTGTGGTCAACAAGCTTTTAGAACTTCAGAGCCTAGTAGATATGCAGCTCACGTGATATTTCTGTTAGTCTATAGTCTTGGGTACGCCCTAAAAGAAAAAGAGATTTTTGCTATAGGGCATGTGCACTCACCAGACAGACAGAGACAGAGAGACAGAAATCGAGAAATCACCCCCCAGGGGGGATGGCCACACCGCAATCCCTTCTCCTCCTTTCTCCTCTCTGGATCTTGGGCACACATGCACACACGCCTGGCGTGAGTTTAAGCTACCGGGTCTGGGACTCGAACTGTGGTTGACTACATGGGAATCCAGCGACATAGCCATTATGCTAACTGCTGGTCCTAAGAAAAGGCTTTTCTAGGTCTGAAATCTACACATACAATATCCCACAGAAACATTTCTTGGGCAGTACGTCCCACCATATGACAAAGGAAGGGCCACTATGCCCAAGGCTAAGGGTCATCTACTATACAAATACATAAGACATTCCCTCAGTCATATGAAAGAAACCACTATCTAGCCTCTCCTAGCCTCTCCCAGTAGTGGCCACTCCCTCATCTGGGGATCAGACAGCTCTGCTTTTAGATTCACAACACATTCTCTTCTAGGCAAAGACTAGTGCACTGTGGAGGTTACAGCTAGAGCCATAGGAGCCACACTTACTGCAGTGCTTGGATCGAGCTGGTTTCCTTAAATCACAAGTGGGGCACTTGACATTCTTTGGAAACATCATTTCATCAAATTCATAAATTTGAAGAAATAATAATTCATTTGCTTTTGTTATGGTGCCTGAAAAAAGTAAGGACAAATGTCAGTTTCAAGCAGTATGGTGGACGAATGATCACAAAACCTGTCCCAATACAACACAACTAAAACTGCTGTATTTAATATTTCTGGTAATTCATTTTTATGCTTCTTTGAGATATAATTCATAAACCTAATTCTCCCATTTAAAATGCACAGTTCAATAGTTCTAGTATATTCCCAGAGTGGTGCAATCATCACAATCAATTTTAGAACATTTTCATCATCCCCAAAAGAAACCTGTGACTGAGAAAATGTCTTATGTACTTGTATAGTAGATGACCCTAAGCCTTGAGCATAGTGGCCCTTCCTTTGTCATATGGTGGGACGTACTGCCCAAGAAATGTTTCTGTGGGATATTGTATGTGTAGATTTCAGACCTAGAAAAGCCTTTTCTTGGGACCAGCAGTTAGCATAATGGCTATGTCGCTGGATTCCCATGTAGTCAACCATGTAGCAGTTACTCCCTATTTCTCTCTAATGGCACTAGGCTTTGGAAACCACTAAGCTACTGTCTGTCTTAATGAATTTGCCTATTCTAGATACTTTAAATAAATGGAATCATATAACATATAACCTTTTGTATCTGGCTTTTTTCACTCAACATGTTTTCAAGGTTCATCTATGTTGAAGCATGAATCTGTACGTCATTCATTTTGTTGGCTGAATAACATTGCATTGAATGGGTTTATCAAATTATCCATTCATTGGTTAATGAATTCATAAACTTGAAAAAGTTTAATTGGTGCTTTAAGGATGGAAACGTCTAAATGTAAAAGGATGGGGAAAAAAAGGGCAAATGCTATCAAAACAAAAGAGTATAATAATATATCAGACAAAGTGGACTTGAGAATGAAGAGCGTTATTGGTGAGACTCACTATAGGCCCAGATTTGGTTGCCAGTCAAATCTAAACAAGTCAGGTGCAATGGTACATGCCTGAGGTCCTAGTTCACTGAAAGACTGAGACAGGAGGATCTCAACATGGTGAGACTCAGTCAAAAAAAACCTTAGTCTCTCTCTCTCTGTCCTGCCCTCTTACTTCTCTCATTAAAAAGTAGGGGAGAGGGACCAGCAGTTAGCATAATGGCTATGTTGCTGGACTCCCATGTAGCTGACCACGATTCGAGTCCCGGACCCAGTGGCTTAAACTCACGCCAGGCGCATGTGCGTGCGTGCCCAAGATCCCGAGAGGAGAATGGAGAAGGGATTGCGGCATGGCCATCCCCCCTACGGGGTGATTTCTCGCTTTCTGTCTATCTCTCTCTGTCTCTTTGACAAGCCCATGCGCCCTATAGCAAAAACCTCTCCAAAAAAAAAAAAAAGTGGAGGTGAGGATGTGCTAATGGTACTGCAGCAGTAAAATGTGATGCTCTGTAAGGCTGACCCATGTGGAAAGGCTCTAGGTTCTCATCCAGACACCTCCCTAAGTACGCCAGGCATGTAAGTCCACAATCTAGGGCTGGCTGAGGCTGAAGGTGGACTGCAGTGTTAATACTCTGTTAGGAGTGATGTATCTCTCTCTGTCTCTCTGTCTGTCTCTCATGGAAGAAATAAATAAAGGATTTAAAAAAAAACGAGGCCTCCTATGAGAAAGAAGATTTGATTTACCAAATCTTGAATGTAATTAACTAGAATATACATAATAGGGGGGCCAGCAGGTGGCATGGTAGTTAAGGCACTAGATGTCCACATGGCCAACCATGGTTTGGGTCTTTGACCTGGAGACTTGCCTTCTCACTTTTCCTCTCTCTGTCTCCCTGATGAATTAAAATAATAATAATAAATAAAATTAAATAATTCTTTAAAAGAAAAAAGGAATCCACATATAGGGTTGCCCCTGTGGCCTAGTGGCTAAGGATGGTGGATTCCACGTGGCTGACTGTAGTTCTAGTCCTAGAGTGGCTTGAAAAGCATACCAACTGTGTATGCATGAATGTCCAGATTCCTGGCCAGAAGAAGAAATGGAGGGAAAAAATTATTGTAGCAAACACCTGCCAGTGTTCCGGGGCTGGCTTAAGGCTGGGAATAGGTCATGGCATCAATACATTCTCACTCTCTCTTGCTTGCTCTCTTGAAAAAAATAAATTAAGATGACATAAAAAAAAAAAAATCACACACACACTGTCAAATCTACCATCAAGAGTAATATAACATACTGCTCTCAGTAACTGATAAAACAACAAAAAATTAGTATAGAGGGGACCAGCAGGTGGTGTAGTGGTTAAGGCAATGGACACTCCCACATGGTCAACCACGGTTCGAGTCCCAGACCTGGTGGCTTGCTTTCTCACTTTCCCTCCCTCCCTTTCTCTCTCTCTCAATCTCTCTCTCTCTCTCTCTCTCTCTTTCTCTCTCTGGTCAAATTAAAATGAATGAATAAATAAAGTTAATACATAACTCTTTGTAAAAAATTAGTATAGATAAAACAGAGATTTGAATATAATTAAACTTGATGTAGTGGACTTACATGGTTCTTATACGCAAGAACTAGAAAAAACATACTCTTGGGACCAGCAGTTAGCGTAATGGCTATGTCGCTGAATTCCTATGTAGCCGACCGCAGTTCAAGTCCTGGACCCGGTGGCTGAAACTCATGCCAGGCACGTGTGCATGCATGCCCAAGATTCCAAGAAGAGACTGGAGGAGAAAGGATTGCAGCGTGGCCATCCCCCCTGGGTGGTGATTTCCTGCTTTCTATCTCTCTGTCTCTCTATCTTTCTGGCGAGCACGCGCGCCCTATAGCAAAAACCTCTGGGGAAAAAAAAATACATACTCTTTTCAAGGCGATGGAACATTTACAAAATCTGATCATATGCTTGGGTATAATACAAGAATCCATAAAATTCTGGAAGGAAATAGTGATCATACAAATCACAAGCTCTCTGTAGAACACAATTAAACAAAAATATCAAAAAAATACATTTTTAAAAGTATGTGGGAAAATTTTCAGCAGTTCTAATTAACCATGGGTCAACAACAACAAAATTATTAAAACAATCAAAACTGAAATCTAGATGATGAAAATATTACATATCAAATGTTTTGTAAAGTCCTTAAGAGACCACTCCTTGCTTGCAGCACTTTCAGGAAGACAATCGAGCTGTCACTAAACTGCGTACTACTAGCCTCAACTTACCAGGATTGGCTACACAGGTCAGGGTGAAAAAACTCAGGTTTATAGCCAGGAGCAGGTAGGGCAGAATAAGGTAATACAAGGAGAACTCCAGCTCCTGACAGTAGCCAAATATTTCCCAGGTGTATTCAGTATAAACCATCCCTTGTACGACCAGGTGCAGGATAATGAAGGTATGATTTCTGAAAGAAAAATAGGCATAGGGCTTGTTCACAGGGGCTTCTCTAGGAAGAGTCTATACAACAGTAACCAAACTAATGAAAGGCTAGACACTTCCTTTGGACTTGAGATAAGATAGAACTAAACAAGAGACATGTGAAACACTTCACATAGATTTCATAGAAATACATGTCAATATTTTCCCACTTAAAAAATATCTTGTAGACATGTCAAAACCCCAGAGACAAAGAGCAGATTATGGAGGTTCCAAACCCAGGACTGTTGATCCTTTCCAGCATCCTTCCCCTTACCATGCTAGAAACCACGAAGAGCTTCTTGAAGCTAAAAGACAGTAACAATTCATAATAAAAATGGGCCAACCCAGGAAGCACAGTAGTGTACTGGACTGCAGTGCTGGAAGCCACACAATCGGCCATGAGTTCCATGTGCAAGGGCACGCAGGATTCCGAGGAGCTGGGATGCCAGGGAAAGGGGATGGTGGCATGATGAGACCCCACTGAGAGTGCCTTTCCCTCTCAGGTACAAAAATACACATGCTCCCCATCATTAAAAAAAAAAACAGAAATGAGGATATTATTTAAACTATGAGCTGTAAATACCGTGTATAGAAGAGGTAATGAAGTAATTTTTGCAGGGATTCCTGGAAACACTGTGGTATTATGCAGGAAAATATCTGAAACAAAGAGAAGAGGAAGACTCAATTTCATTTCTCATTCTCACCATTCCCAAACAAATTAGATGTTCCACACATAGCTGGCAGAATTGATGATCATAAGATTCTACATATGAACACTGAAGCAATTGAAGAGAGAATAAAGAGGACTTCCTTCTACTGGCCTTCTGAGATGCCAATGCCTCCATTTCTACTCTGACTCCAAAAAAGGCACTTGCTAGGGTCTTCAGGGAAAATGGAGTGAGCAGAGGGGACGGATCAAGGAATACTAATGTT
>NW_006159565.1:2750312-2761567 GCF_000334495.1 Tupaia belangeri chinensis
CTCTTTCCCCTGCCCTGGGTTCAATGCCACATTCCAAAGTCAACCCCAAAGCACTAGGCATTAGCGCAGGTCCCTCCCAAGTCAATCCTGTCCCGTGGGTTACTTTCTCCATTTTGTTCACTTTGATTCCTGAAGGAGGGTAGGCAACCCAAGGCTCAGCCTTCTTCTCATACATTCCCCAGTTTCACCCATCAAGACCCTCGAAGAGGGCACTACTCACATCTATGGCCAATTACAGGGACCAAATACAGAAGAAAATACCACCCCTCAGAATGCTGGAATTATCAATTGCCAGAGTGCACAGATACTCACCAAAGAGACAGAGAGAGAGAGAGAGAGAGAGAGAGAGAGAGGGAGAGGGAGAGACAGAAACACCCCAGTGAGGTACAGTCACACTGCAATCCCTACGCCTCCATTGCTCCATCCCATCAAGATTTGGGGCACACACACCTAGTGAGTATGTTTTTCAGGCTGATGGGGCCAAGATTCGAAACACAGTCAGCCATGTGGGATGCAGCTGCCTTAATCACCAGGCTAACATCAGATCTGAGAATGCTACCTTATCTCAAAGCATCATCATACGATTACTTTCAGCTGTAATAAAAACAAAAACAGGGAGAGCCTCTGGTATACCACAACTGCCATTAAGAGAAAGAATAAATGATGGCTTAAACTCATGCTGGGTGGGACGTGTGTGCATGCATGCCCAAGATCCCAAGAGGAGAATGGAGGAAAAGGGATTGCAACGTAGCCATCTCCCCTGGGGGTGATTTCTTGCTTTCTGTCTCTGTCTTTTTGGCGAGTGTGTGCGGCCTACAGCAAACATCTCTCAAAAAAAAAAAAAAAACCAATGAATTTAAATAGCCTCTTTTTTGTCCACCTGTCAGGAAACCAGTGAGGCTTACAGACTAACAAAGTATTGAAAATTCAGATCCCAGACTGGCCCTGTAGCACACTGGGAGACAGATCTCACATGGTCAACTGAGGTTCAAATCCTGGCCCTGGAGGATTAAAAAACACAACAGGTACGTGTGTGGGTCTCCAAAATGCTGAAGGAATTGAGAAATAGAAGAAAATGGATTACAGTGTGACCACATCCCACTGAGAAGTTCTCTCTCTAGTAAGCACTGCTATCCTCCAGCAATTAAAAATAAAAAAATCAGGACCAGCAGGTGGCATGGTGGTTAAAGTGCTGGACACTCCCACATGGCCGACCACAGTTCAAGTCCCAGACCTGGTGGCTTGCTTTCTCACTTTCTCTCTCTCTCTCTCTCTCTCTGCCTCTCTCCGGTCAAATTTAAAAAATAAATAAATGAATAAATAAAATTTAGAAAAAAAAATGTTCGAGCCAACCCTGTACCCTAGTGGTTAAAGGAGCTGGATAAACACATGACCAATAGGTGTTCAAGTCTCAGCCCTAGTAGCTTGAGAAACATGCGAGGCATATGTACATATGTGCCAAAATCTTGACTTGAAGGAAAAATGAAAAAGACATTATGGCATGACCATGCCCCATTGTGGGGATGCTTTTTCCTCTCTCTGGCAAGCACATGTACACCCTGAAAAAAAAAAAAAAATTTAGGGGCCAGCAGAAGGCACTAAACTCCCACATAGCAGACCACAGTTCGAGTCTTAGACCCAGTGGCTCAAAAATCACACTGGGCATGTGTGCGCATACCCAAAAACCTGAAAAGAGAACAGAGGTGAAAGGACTACAGTGTGGTCATATGAATGATTTATCATTTGCCCTCTGTCTCTCTCCAGTGAGTGCATGAGCCTCTGGCAAAAAAAAATAATAATAATAATAATTCAGATCCAAGGATTGTTACCTGTGCTCCTCCCCTGACCAGGCCTTTCAAGCGATAGTTTTTCGAGCAGATGCAAATCGTAACAATACCAATCAGCACCAAAGCCAGGTAGAACAAAAAAAGAACCAGAAAGTCCATCCTGGAAGCTACAAAGAAACAGAAAATGTGACAATGTGCTATGAGTGAAGTATTCTCTGGGACATATTTCCAGATGTTAGTTTCTTAAATGGCTTCCAAAATAGAACTCATCAACCCTCAAGAACATACCAGAGAGTCTTACCTCTCAGTGGGGCCTCCTCGATGGTCCTGAGCTCTCCCCTTCAGGATAAAGTTTCTGAATCTAATGCTGTGGTCTGTTTGGGGGCATCTCCTGCCTGCAACTTCCAAAATAAAGTGAGGAAGAAAATGCATCCACCATCTTTCCTCCCTTGAAACAAATCATTCTTTCACTTCCTTAAGTATTCACATAGATATTAATACAGAATGTACTCAGAATAATCTGTTGACATTGCCGCCAGGATGAGCATCTCCTAGGGGCAGTGATGGGTCCTGCACCAAGGATCAGGCATTTTGTCCTATGAAGCGTCCCTCCAACAGTGGTTACAACCATCAGGGATCACCCAAGGGAACCAGAGTCAACTAATATAGGCCTGTAGTAAGAAACTGGAAATGGGGTCAGCTTGGTGAGATAGCAGCAATAACACACTGCTCAAGGGACGCTGGATCCATAAGAAAGATTGTGGGTTCAGTCCCTCAGTGAACCTGTACATGCCTGGCCACATGCTCATGATCCTGGTTGGCTAGAAAGAATGAGCGAAGTCATTAACTGCCCAGGCTAGCTCACTGTTTCACAGACTTGGGGGTGAGAGGGATCGCTCATGAAACCCTTTTGAAGGTTCTTGTCTCTCTCCCTCTCTCCCTTTCATAAAATAAAATTTCAAAAAAAAATTTTAATGAGAGAGAAAGAAACTAGAAATGTTAGAATACTAGAAATGCTTTGGCATTAGTAGTTAAAACTCTGCATAGGAATTCCAACTAAGACAACCAAACCAGATCAATTCACATAGAATAAACAACAGCAATTCTCACGAGGTAATCCAGGGTCACCAGCCTACACATTTATCTTGGCTGGATAATTTTCAGCAGGCAGCTCTGGCATTCCTTTTCCCAACATTCATGGAGAATTCAAACGGCAGCTCCTCTTGGGCAGCAGTAAGCGCCTGGCACAACAGGTAGCACCCCAAACTGCAGGAGGCATGCTTTCTCCAGGAGACTACATCTACAGACACAGAACCATTCAACACTCATGTAAGATAGCGCAGGAGTCAGCGGCGGAATACATTATGGGAAAGGATTCCGAAGGAGGGAGCGGGTGTCGACTGAACCCCAAGAGCGTGACTTCAGGAGAAAGACCTAATTGGGAAAAAATGAACCAGTACTCTTGGGTCTATCCCTCCCTATCGCTATTCCCATTTCTGAGGCACCCACAAAGGACCAAGGCAGAGTGTCTCCCAGAGGTTTCTTGTATTCGAGGAGCCCAGCGAATGGGCTTGGCCAAAGCTTTCCCCAGGCGGACAAGCCTAGGTAGTGGGAGGTGGGGTGCCGCAGGCTGCGAAGGGACACTAGGGGAGAATCTGTAACAGAAACAGAGAAGACATCAGGAGCCAGAGCCCGGCAAGAGGGATGGGGGCAGCCGGTTTGGAGGGGACACACACAGGGGGCACCTGGGCCCGCAGCGGGGTGCTGGTAGGACTGCAGCCCCACACGCAGAAGGGGGAAAGGAGGGTCAGACAAGCCAGGAGGTCAACCAGAGCCAGCCGGGAGGTCAAACACTCAGCAGAGGCGGCCTTACCGCCAGGCTCGGCCAACAGCCAGCCGAACCGTGCCAGCTCCTCCCGGGCCCGCCGGAGACTTCCGGCGGACTCCTGACGTCAGGGCGGCGCCCGGTGCGAGGCTGACTTCCGGCGGAAGTGTAAGAAGCGCGTCGTGGTACTTGAAGGATCCTTTTCTCAGCGTTCTCGCGGGCTCTAAGTTGTGGTTGCTTGTGATCGCTAGGAAATGGACTTTAGGACGCTGTTGCCCTTCACAGCCTCGTGCGAATATAAACGTCGGTGCCGTGAAACAGACCGAGCCGACCTGGGCAGTCGTGCCTCCTTCCCTCCCTGCCGATCTCGAGCCGAGCTTGGGGACCCAGGCGGCCGGGGCAGTCGCATTTAGGGGGCTCATGTACTGTGTCTTCATGGTGGACAGTTTGCTTTCCGCTAACAACCGCGTTGTGCTCTGTGGAAACCGCTCCTGCATCTTCCGCCGCAGAAGCGGGTGGAGGCACACACATCAGTCAGATTACGCTCCTCGCGTGTCCTTGCTCCTGCTGGCTCGAACAGCTCTGAACATCTGCCCCCTGGGGTGTCTCAAGGGCTTGACCACAAACCTTGAGGATAAAAGGGAGCTGATGGTAGGCAGACCTGAGGTGAGAGGAGCCGCTTCCAAACATAGCCTCCGGAAGGGCCCTGTGGGGTGCTGCTTCGCTCTGAACGCCTCTGAATCCCCTGAGGCTGGTCTGTCCTTTATGCCTCTGAATACCTGGGCCAGGCCTATCTTTCCTTTGAGGCGAAATGTCTGATCTCCATTCACTGGCTTTAAAGTTCTTGTCATTTCCTGTCCTTGCTACCTACCCTAGCTTCTTGATTTTCTTTTTAAAAACACTTCTTACTGAATTGGACACCTCTTATACATTGTATCTAGGGCTTTGATGGACTTATGAAACATGAGCACCTCCATTTTTGATATGACTCTGTTGTGACTTCCCTTTCCCTGTAAACTCCGCTATGTGTCTCCTAAAATTCCTCACGGAAAGCTTATCACCAGTAGATGAGCACTGCCGTCCATCCCTGCCTTCCTAACCGAGTATTTCTCACCAGCACATGCGTCATTTATCACCAGTGGTTACAGCCCGTTATTATCCAGCCAATTATAACTGTCCTTCCTGATAACTCACTTTTTTGGCTTTTGTTAACTGCTTTTGCATAACTCAAGGCTTGTACTTTCTTAGGTGTCTAGTTTTTTTCATAACTCAAATACTGTGCTTTCTTAGATGTGTAGTTTTTTCCTTTGTGGTTTTTGCCTTTATAAACCTTCTGAGGATCCCCCCCTGCTTCAGGGCTGCAAGGTTTTGAAGTCACGAGTCCTCTTGCAGTTAGTTGCTGGCTTAAATGGCTCCTTTAATTTGGCTCAAACTGAATGTCCTCTTATTCTCAGGCTAATTTGAATATAACACTCATAAACAGAAAACTAAAGTAAAGAAAACCAAAATCTGAAAATACAGTGTAACCACTGGTTAAGGATAGAACTGGTCTCAAATCAAGAATGAGATAGATTTCATCAATGTCTCCGGCTGACTCATGACCCTGTTGATAATTGTTTTGAATTAGACTTTTCACACACAAATGCAAAACTTTTATTTTTATCCCCTTTCATTTTTATCTGAATAATTCAGACTAACTTTAAATTTGGTTCAATCACCTATTTTATGCAGGGTTACCTTTCTTTAATTAAAAAAATTTATGTAAGTAGTGCAATATTATGTTCTCCTTATAAAAAGGTCATACTATACAGAACAAAACCAGAAGTACCCCTTGACCACTACCCCCCATCCCATTCCCTCAATAGAATTAATCACTCTTATATATCATTCAAAACCCTCTCCTATGCATTCGACAAATATGTATTGAGTACCTAACAAGAGAGACATAGATACGGGGAAAAGAGCAATAAAAAAATAAAAATAGGGGCCGGCAAATGGCATGGTGGTTAAAGGCCTTGGATTCCCACATGACCAACTGACCATGGTTTGAGTCCTGAACCTGGCAGCTTCCTTTCTCACTTTCTCTCTCTCTGGTCAAACTAAAAAAATAATAATAACATGGGGCCAGCAGGTGGCATGGTGGTTAAGGGCTCCAGACTCCCACATGGCTAACTATGGTTCAAGTCCTGGACCTGGTAGCTTGCTTCCTTATTTTCTCTCTCTCTCTGTAATCAAACTTGAAAATAATAAAGTTAAATAAAAAATAATTATTTAAAAAATAATAAATGGAATTAAATTAACAATTCTTTCAAAAACAAGAAAATCTTAACTTTAGAGTTTACATTGTAGTGTGTATATGTGGACATATAATTTGTTTGTCTTATACATAACATTTTCCATCTTGCTTTTGTTTGTTGCTCAATATGTTTTGGTGATCTTTCCACACCACTGTGTACACATCTACATTATATTTACCTCATTGTATGTATTTCATTATTAGCCATAATGGGGCATGGTCACATTACAGTCCTTTCTCCTCAATATTGCTGTCTTCTTGGGATTTGGGGGCACACACAAAATCCCAACATGTGTCCAGCATGTTTTTCCAAGCCTCCAGGGATAAGATTTGAATCACGAAGAGCCATGTGGAATCCACCTTTCTTAGCCACTAGACCATGGGACTGTCTACAGAATTCCAGAGTCTTAAAAGCATTTGAAAACCTGGATTTTTATTCTTTTATTTATGATAGAGTACTTAAGTGCCCAGGTGAGAGTGAGAGATACAGAAATATGAGCAACCTCTGTAACTCCTTCCTTGATCGTTCATCTCATTAGGTCCTGAGCACTCTCTCATGCTTGGCATGTTCCAGGTTGACCTGGCTGGGGATTTGAACTGCTGTTGCCATTTGGAATCTTGCTTCTCTTTAGCATCACACTACCATTGTACCATAGAGTGAGTCCCTAAATCTGGATTTTTATAACATAATTCAGATTTCTTAATATTGGCAGCTGGTTTAAGATCTTAAAACACTATTCAGGCTAAGCACAGCACACATGCAGTACAAATTTAGTCTAAGGACTACCAGTTTTCAACCTCTAATAAAACTGTTCCATTGTCAAATATTTAAGTTAATTTCAGTTTTCATTGTTACAATGCTGCAGTGACTATACCTACAGGAATTTTTTTTTGAAGAATTATTTTAGGGGACCAGCAGGTGGCATGGTGGTTAAGGCATTGGACACTCCCACATGGCTCACCACAATTCAAGTCCTGGACCTGGCAGCTTGCTTTCTCACTTTCTCTCTCTCTGTCTCTCTCTCCCACTCTATCCCTCTCTGATCAAATTAAAATAAATAAATAAATGGATAAATAAAGTTAAATAAAATAATTATTTAAAGGAAAATAAAAAGAATCAGTGGGGGACCAGAAAGTGGTGCTACTATAAAACTGGACAAACCACATAGAAAGATCCAAGTGCTTGTCCAGAGATCTCCCCAAGTGAGCGGCCTGTATGCATGCCTATGATTTGGGACTGGCTGAACCTGGGGGGGGGTGTTCATTGCATCAAGATCCTGTTGGGAATGCTTGTTTTCTTCCTTTCTCATGGAAGAAATAAACTTTTTTTTTCTTAAAGATAGATTTCTGCTTTAGGGTGGGTGCGCTCGCAGAGACACAGAAAGCAAGAAATCACCCCCAGAGGAGATGGCCACACCACAATCCCTTCTCCTCCATTCTCCTCTTGGGATTTTGGGCACACATGCACATGCACCTGGTGTGAGTTTTAAGCTGCCAGGTCCAGGACTCAAACTGCACTGCAGTTGACTACATGGGAGTCCAGCAACACAACTATTATGCTATCTGCTGGTCCCAACAGTAAGATCGTTTGAGAGAGAAACTACATTCACATAACTTTTATTAGATTGTTATAATTGTTCTATTTTATTAACAGTTATTGCTGATCTCTTACTGTGCCTAATTTATAAATTAAACTTTATCATAAATACATATGGATATAAAAGTGTACATAGGATTCGGTACTAACCGCAGTTTTGGGTATCCACTGAGGGTCTCGGAACATTTCCTGAGAAATAAGAAAAACTACTGTACTTATTTACATATGTACGCTAGGGTACATGCTAAGCTGCTTCTTTTAGTTTAGATTTCCCCCAAAAGTAGACCCTGAAAGAAGGATTTGGTACAAGTCTATTTTTTGAGATGTTTCCAGGAACCATGATGAGAGATTGAGAAAGTGAGAAAGAAAAGGGTAGATAATCAAGAAGCCAGATTTTGGTGAATAGGATATCATGGGGGCATTTCTCCTGAGAAACTTCAAAGAAGATGTCTCAGAACCGTTCCACTGAGGAGGAAGGAAGCTGGAGTAGTTCCCCAGCCACTACTGGAACTGTAACTCCCTAGAGCTGTGTACAGAAAGTACCTTCAGCAGACTCCAGCAGCCATGAAGACCTGCAGGAACTGTCTGCAGATGGCCTCCATGTGGACTGAAGGGATATGGGCAGGGCACTTACTATGTCTGTAATACTGTTGTGACACATAGACCCCAAAACACAATGGCTTTAACAGGAAAGATGTTTATTTCATTCACATACAGTGGCCCAGAGGTAGGTTCACAGTGCGGGAGTGATGGGCAGTTCTGCTGCAGGAAATTCCTGAGATTACAGTAGGATCTAGAGTCTTCCTATCTTGTTACTTCAACACTAGAACAGAAGCTCCAAAACATTCTCTGTTCACAGAACACATATTGACTCGGAAATTTTTTCATAGGTTCCCTAGACCAAAAGAAATAGCTAACATTGAGGGCCAGCAGATGGCATGGTGGTTAAGGCCCTGGACTCCCACATGGCCAACCACAGTTCAAGTCTCAGTATGTTTTTCCTCTTTTCTTTCTCTCTGGCCAAATTAAATAATGACAAATAGAATTAAATAAATAAATAACTTTCAAAATTTTTAAAAGAAATATCTAACAGTTATATCTATTTAATAATTAATGCCAAACAAGTTGTTGCCAGGGAGTATACTTGCCACAAATGGAGAGAGAGTAAGTGAGAAATCACCTCCTAATGGAATATGGTCATGCCATAATCTTTTCCCCCCATTTCCTTATCCTGTCAGTATTTGGCATACACAAACATGTACCTAGCAAGTTTTTCAAGTTGTCAGAGCCCAGATTTGAACTGTGGTCATCTGTGTTAGATCTAGCTCCCTATCCACTGAACTTAATTGCTAGGCTATAGGGCCAGCCCAGCTCTGCACAATTTAATAAGTATTTATGTCCTAATAACTTAGTGTCCTTTGAACACTACACAATTTTTTTTCTTTTTTCTTTTTTTTTTTTTGGAGAGGTTTTTGCTATAGGGCATGTGTACTCGCCAGAGAGACAGAGAGACAGAAAGTGAGAAATCACCCTTCAGGGAGAATGGCCAGCCACAATCCCTTCTCCTCCATTCTCCTCTCGGGATCTTGGGCACGCACACACATACACCCGGCGTGAGTTTAAGCCCCCGGGTCATCTACTGGGGAGTTCAGCAACACAGCCATTACGCTAACTGCTGGTCCCAATATTTTTAAAATAATTGTTTATTTCATTTTATTTATTGTCATTATATTTGACCAAAGAGAGACACACACACAGAGAGAGAGAAAGATAAAATGAGAAAGCAAGACACCAGGTCTGGGCCTCAACCCACAGTCAGTCATGTGTGAGTCCAGTGCCTTAACTACCACGCCACCTGCAGGTCCCTGAACATTGCACAATTTAAGTTTGTTTGTTTGTTTGTTTATGAGAGAGATAGATTAATTGATTGATTTTTGACAGAGTCTTGCCACGTTGTGATATTCCTGCTCCAGTCTTCCAGCTAGCTAGGCCCAGCAGTACACCTTTCCACACCGAAGCAGTTTAGGTTGGGCTGGAAACCAAACCCAGAAACCCAGCAGTGTCTTAGCAGCATGAGCCACTGTGGCTGAGCTACATTGTACTATTTACCAAGGCTTGAAACCAGATCAGAAGCCATCAACCACAAATCCATTTTCACAACACATCAGGAATTTAGCAATCTAATGTTGGACACATGAGCTAGTTCAAGCCAGCAATTTCATACAGGACACGGATGTTGCCCTGCTTCCTCAAAACTTTAGGATAACCTACAATACCCCTATGACTTCACTGTAATACAGTAAGGCACTTCCTGCAGTTTTTGGAGACTTGGCATTAGGGTATCATTCTTACCAATGATCACCACCTTCCAGCCCTGATAAAAGGGAAAGAAGATAATGAAAGGTTGTCTTCATTTTAGAACAGAACCTGAAAATTGTGCCTATCCTTTCCTGTTCAGACCTCATTGGCCAGAACGTAGTCACATGACCATATCTGGCTGCAAGGAGAGCTGGGAATGTAGTCTCCAGCTAAATTGCCTTGTGTCCACCTAGAACCTGAAAGACCATATTTACCAAAGGGAAAAAAATACAGGGACATAACTATCACAATCTGGATATTAATCTTTTGTTTCTGTTATAAATTCCAAAGATTTTCTCTGACATGTCACCTCCACACCACCTGCTGGCCCATTAATTAATTTTTTTAGACAGGGTTTTCCTGTGTCAGGATCTTCATACCTTAACTTCTCAAATAGCTGGGACTACATGTCTGTGCCACAGTGGGCCAGGAAACAAACCCAGGCCTTCCACGTGGCCTGAGCTTGCCCAACAGTATCAACCAGTGCCAGCTGCTACTTTATTGCCATGTATTTCTATATATAATCTTAAGTACCTTAACAGTAGGGATACATTCTGGGAAATGTGTTGTTAGGTGATTTCATCATTCTGTGAACATCATAGAATATACTTAGACGTATGCCATTACAAACCTTGATGGTGTAACCAACTATACACTTAGGCTATGTGATATTATCTTTCAGGACCACCATTGTATATGCAGTTCATAGTTGACCGAAACATGAGGCACATCTGTACCAAAAAAATGTGATTTTTCTTTAATCAACAGAGGGCATGTGTACTCACTAGAGAGAAAGAGAGAGAGAAAGCACCCCTTCAATGGGGCATGCCATCCCTCAGTCCTTTTTCCTTCATTTCTCCATCTCATCAGGACCCAGGGCATGCATGCATCTGCATGCATATTTTTCTTTCTTTCTTTCTTTTTTTTTGGAGAGGTTTTTGCTATAGGGCGCATGCGCTCGCCAGACAGACAGAGAGAGACATAGAGACAGAAAGCGAGAAATTACCCCCCCAGAGGGGATGGTCATGCCGCAATCCCTTCTCCTCCATTCTCCTCTCGGGATCTTGGGCACGCACGCACATGTGCCCGGCGTGAGTTTTAAGCCACCGGGTCCGGGACACGAACCGCGGTCGACTATGTGGGAGTCCAGCGACATAGCCATTACGCTAACTGCTGGTTCCCTGCATGCATATTTTTCAAGCCTCTGGGGCCAAGACTCAAATTGCAGTAAGCCATATTGGATCTGGTTTCCTACACACAGCACTTAACCATGGTACTATGTGGCTGGCCCCCCAAATGTGAATTTTATATTTGTTTACATTACTATAATCATAGTGCCTAGACAATTGTGTACTTTTTAAAATTTTGCTACAGAGCACAGACACTCGCCAG
>NW_006159565.1:2762097-2762350 GCF_000334495.1 Tupaia belangeri chinensis
AGTTTAAGCCCCCAGGTCCAGGACTCAACCCGCTCTTGACTACGTGGGAGTCCAGCAACATAGCCATTACACCAACTGCTAGTTCCTAAATTTATTTATTTATTTATTTATTTACTTATTTATATTTATTATTTTAATTCACCAGAGAGAAAAAGCAAGCTGCCAAGTCTGGGACTTGAATTGCAGTTGGCCATGGGGACTCCAGTGTCTTACCACCATACCACCTACTAGCCCCAGCCAACATTCTTTCACT
>NW_006159565.1:2762376-2779746 GCF_000334495.1 Tupaia belangeri chinensis
TTTTGTCTTTTGTCATAGGGCATATGTGCTTGCCAGAAAGAGACAGAGAGAGAGAAAGTGAGACATTACCCCCCAGGGTGGATAACCACACCACACTTCCTTCTCCATTCTTTTCTTGGGATTTTGGGCACACAATGTGCCCAGCGTCAGGTTTGGGACTCACGTTGCTGTCTATAATGTGGGAGTCCAGTGCCTTAGCCACCATGCCACCTGCTAGCCCCATGGACATTTGTATTTTTTGCTAGTTTTCAATGTTACAGATGGTTTTACAGGTAGCATATTTATAACTTTTTTTTAGTTTAATTTTATTTTCTCAGGATAAATTTCTCAGTGGTCAATTTCTGAAAATCATGTGCTTCTGACATTTCAATGTTCCCCTCTGTTCTTCAAAACCTCCAAACACAAACCTTGATACCTGCATTTTATAAATAGCATAGGAGAACATACACTATGTGAGCCTAAAACCAAAAATTTAATTCTAGTGTGATAGAAAGGATGGTTCCACCTGTGACACATGTAGCAAATAATCCCTCTTTGGAGCGTTCCTAAACCCTTCTGTCAGCCCCTGAAACTGGACCTGCGGTATCAGTTTTTTACCTGCTGCAAGATCAGTTGACAGGATCAACCACCTTTTACACCACGATCTCTTGTCCTCAAGGGAATGACTGAGGCAATACTTTGGAAATGGGATACAGGCCTTCATCCAGGACTCCACTGTAGCAGGCACATAGCATATGATGCTTACGTACAATCAGTGATTTGTTGCTCATGAGGAATTCTGCAATGGAGAAATAAATAAGAAAATAAATGTAATAAGAGTATTTTGGTTGGAAAGTAAGGACTGGATTTGTGTTGGCTTACTGTTAAAGCAGTAGCAACTATTTTGCCTAGCTGATAGTAGATGCTCAATATGATGTAAAAATGTGTTGAGTGAGCAAATGAAACAAAAGGGATGAATTACACCTGAAAGTCATCTATATTTAAGATATCACCAAAACAAAAATTCTTCTGGTGGGGAGGGGGGCACAGTGTGCCACTGTTAACTTGTATTGGTGTCCAAAATACACTTTCAAATTTTCGCTTTTCCCTTATTGCTGTGATTGCTACTGTTCTTGGGCACCATGTAAGAAGCGAAGACCAGGGTGGAATCTCAATTTTCTAACTCATTTCTGAAGTGATCTTACCCAGCACACTGCTCAGCTCTCCTGTCCTATAAGTTATTCTGGTCACCAGTACTATGGTTCACCATTAGATGTAGTATGTCTATTCAGAAAGAGACTGAAGAAGGACAGGACACAACATAGTAAGTGCTCACAGTTGTGGGTGAGAAATGAATGGCAATTTCTCATTAGAATGCGAATCCTATGACTTTCTTATTAATGTTCTTGACTCCAAATGAATGAATCAGGACAGACATAAATGTAATTCCAGGAAGGGGTGAAGAATAAAAATATCAGGTGTGAGGTCAGTTAAGCATTAAAAGTGTGAACTTAAGAATCAGACTTCAGGGACCAGCAGATAATATAATGGTTACATTGCTGAACTCCCACATCGTTGACTGAGATTAGAGTACTGGACCCGGCAACCTAAAACCCATGCTGAAGGGACCAGCAGTTAGCGTAATGGCTATGTTGCTGAACTCCCATGTGGTTGACCACGGTTCGATTCCCGGACCCAGTTGCTTAAACTCACACCAGGAACATGTGTGTGCGTGCCCAAGATCCCGAGAGGAGAATGGAGTGAGAAGGGATTGTGGCATGGCCATATCCCCAGGGGAGGTGATTTCTCGCTTTCTATCTCTCTGTCTTTCTGGTGAGTGTATGCACCCTATAGCAAAAACCTCTCAAAAAAAAAAAAAAAACTCATGCTGGGCACATGTGTGAGTGTGCTCAAAATCCTGAGAGGAAAATAGAGGAGAAGGGATTGTGCCATGGCCATCCCCCCCAGGGAGGGTGATTTCTCACTTTCTGTCTCTCTGTCTCCCTCTATGTATGTCTCCAGCAAGTGCATACACCCTATAGCAAAAAAAAATTTCTCTTAAAAAAAAAAGAAAGAAAGAATCAGACTTCCTGGTGTCCAGTCTAGGATGCATCTTTTTTAGCTGTATGGCTTTAGCCAGTCACTTAACCTATCTGAGTGTCAGTTTGTTCATCTGTAAAGTAAGAATAAAGTAAAAATAAGAGAATCTACCTCCTTAAAACACACACATGTACACACACACATACCTTTGGGACCAGCAGATGGCGTGATGGTTACATTGCTGGCTCCTACATAATTGACTGCAGTTTGAGTCCTGAACCTGGTGGCTTAAAAATCACGCTGCGCATGTGTGTGTGCATGCCCAAACTCCCAAGAGGAAAATGGAGGAGAAGGGATTGTGGCATGGCCATCCCCCCTGGGGGGTGATTTCTCTGCCTCTCTGGTGAGTGCATGTGCCCTATGGCAAAATTCTTTCTTTAAAAAAAGAGAGACTTGCTTTTTGGTTTTCGGCTCGGAAGAAGTTTCAGTGCAACTTTCTTTGGTCATCTGGAATCCGGGTTCATCTGACACCAGCTCCCTCCACCAGGCTGCCCAAGTTCAACACCAATGAGATCAAAGTCATGTACCTGAGGTGCACCGGTGGCAAAGTCGGTGCCACGTCTGCCCTGGCCCCCAAGATCGGCCCCCTAGGTCTGTCTCTACAAAAGGTTGGTGATGACATCGCCAAGGCAACAGGTGACTGGAAGGGCCTGAGGATTATCATGAAATTGACCATTCAGAATAGACAGGCCCAGATCGAAGTGATACCTTCTGCCTCTGTGCTCATCATCAAAGCCCTCGAGGAACTGCCAAGAGACAGAAAGAAGCAGAGGAATATTAAACATAATGGAAACATCACTGTTGATGAGATTGTCAGCATTGCCCTACAGATGAGGTACCGGTCTTTGGCCAGAGAACTCTCTGGAACCATTAAAGAGATCCTGGGGACAACCCAGTCTGTAGTCTGCAATGTCGATGCCTGCCACCCTCATGACATCATCGATGACATTAACAGTGGTGCAGTGGAATGCCTAGCTGGTTAAGAAGTACACAGGAAAACAACTCAACAAAGGATCATGTGACAAACAGAAAAAACAAAGAGAGAGAAAGACTCTACCTCAAAGAATTGTTGTGAGGATTAAATTAGATAATGCATGTAAATCACACTCAATGAATGTAGATGCAATCCTCAACGTTAACAAATGTGATCAGTACAGAACAAAGCAGGAAATATTTCTTTTCTTTTCTTTTCTTTTGGAGAGGTTTTTTTCTGTTTTTGTTTTTGTTTTTGTTTTTGTTTTGCTATAGGACGTGTGCACTCTCCAGACAGACAGAGAGAAACAGAGAGATAGAAAGCGAGAAATCACCCCCTATGGGGGATGGCCACGCCACAACCCCTTCTACTCCATTCTCTTCTTGGAATCTTGGGCACGCATGCACACGCACCTGACGTGAGTTTAAGCCACCAGGTCCAGGACTCGAACTGCGGTTGACTATGTGGGAGTCCAGCGACATAGCCATTACGCTAACTGCTGGTCCCAAGCAGGAAATATTTCTGGTGTAAGAAGTTCCATATCAAGACTTTTTATATTGCAAGTCACAGTAAACCAACTCAAATTGGATTAAACAACAAAGAAGACTTCATGGCCTCTGCCACTGGAATGTTTGGAGATGCTCTGGCTTCAGGAATAGCTTGAATCAGCAGCTCTATGGCATCATGAAAGAAGTGGTTTATTTTGTCCCTTACTCTGCTACTGAGTATCAGCTTCATCTCAAGACTAACTTTCCTTCTGGTGGTGGAATGGCTGCCACCCATAGCCAGGGCTTCACACTTCCACATTCACATCCAATGAGGGGAAAAGGAAGAGTATTCCAAGTAAGAGTGCTGAGATTCACTCTGTTTGGGCATGGATCGTAAGCTCACCCCCTGAAACAATGCCAGGCCCAGACATTGGAGTGTGTCAGGTGGTTTGAGTAAAACAAGGCCCACTGAAGTTGCAAGGGATCCATTTCTCCCTAAGGACATAAAATGCTCAGGGAGGAAGGATACTGGAAGCTAAGTCTGGGCTACTAGGAAGGGACATGGATGTTAGCCAGGGAGTCAATCAATAGTGGGCATTTAATAAGTTATTATATATGTAATGATGAAGGAATAAGTAAAAAATGTCCCCCCCAGGGCGAGGGGATGAACTTAGCCCAGGATAAACGTAGTTGCAATAGTGAGATGCTTGGGGTATGGCAGTAACTGGTGGTGGATGTCCTTCATTTCCCAGACTCAAAGGCAAATCTATTAATAAAAATTCCTTTCTGGCAGCCATCTCCTGGTGCAGGTTCAAGGAAATGTGTATTCAAAGGAAGAGAAAGGAAATTTTATCCACAAAGCTGCAGTCACAAAGTTGTGCAAGGTCACCCAGATGAATGTGATTCCTTAGGAACTAGAGCAAGAATGTATACAGAGAGAAGATGCTGAGCTTTCCAACATCAGAGGCTGGCAGAGAAGGAGGAGCCGGCAGAGGAAGCAGAATTAGCATGGTCAGAGACATAGGAGAACTACAAAAGAGGAGCACCTTCGAAGTCAACGAGAGCAAACGTTCTCTGCTCTCCACAAAGGGCCAAACAGGTGAGACCAATGTGGGGAGCCTTGAATGAACTTCCCACAGACTCCATAAAATGTCCCCCAAGAAAGTGAGGTACCCCCACCCATCCTGGCTACAAAATAACCCACCAGGTTCTGATGACTGCTCTGAGCCTGCCAGTCACTAGGACAGCTCTTTTCAGAGCCCACTAGAGATGCCACATCATTAGCTAAGTGTCTGCAGAATCATTTAGAAATGCCATGGAAGCCCTTCTACCTGCTGAGGGCAATCTCTGACACTGCAGTATCAGAAATGGTTCTAAACATCAGCTTGAAGCAATGGAACCAGAAGGAGAGGTGTCCAGAATACACAGGATTTGCCATTCATTACACACACAGGCACTGTGAGGCTGTGTGTTACACCAGTTGGTGTGAATCATCCCGAGGATCCACCCAATGATGCCCCCAAGAGGGAGGGAGTGCGCACAGTAGATGGCGGTCACACACCCCCAAAACGAGCTGCACAAGATGCGCCAAATTGCAACTTCCTGTTTCCCATAATGACTCACGTTTCTACCCTCCCCCCCACCCCATCCACCACTCAAACTCTTACTTCTTTTAGGTGTGAAAAACCCTCTTATCTTGGGACCAGCAGTTAGCGTAATGGCTATGTCGCTGGACTCCCACATAGTTGACCGCGGTTCGTGTCCCAGACCCGGTGGCTTAAAACTCACACCGGGTGCGTGTGCGTGTGTGCCCAAGATCCCAAGAGGAGTACGGAGGAGAAGGGATTGCAGCGTGGCCATCCCCCCTGGGGGGTGATTTCTCGCTTTCTGTCTCTGTCTGTCTGGCGAGCACACATGCCCTATAGCAAAAAATAAACCTCTCAAAAAAAAAAAAATCTTCTAATCTTGTACCAGCAGTCCTACTCTCTATGGATTATGGTGTAAGCCATAGCTTTTACATTTTTTTCCCTTCACGAATTCCCACTTTTGACACTGAAATATAGTTTGGCTTTCAGTTCTTGGTCTTTTCAACAGATACATCAAAGTCTACTTAGTAGATTTTAGGAGATAGAAAGAAATGTGGCCAAATCTCCCTCCAAATGCCACACATTCCAATACCTATATAAAGTAGCTTGAACACTGGTGGAAGAGTAAGAGACATAAAGAATGGGAAGGCCAACTTCAAAATGTTGTCCACTACCTTTGTTTATATCCCCGTCTTTTTTTTCTTTTCATGATAACATATACATGGGGTGGGGAAGAGAATCAATAGGACCTTATCAGGCCACGATCCCCTTTTCCTATATCTCCAGCTCCTCTGGATCTTGGAGGCCCACATGTACCCATGGCATATTTTCAAGCCAACAGGGGAATCTGAACCTGTAGTCAGCTAAGTGGCTTCCAGCACAGCAGTCCAAAGCACTATGCACTAGGCTGTCTAGCCGACCCTGCATCACCCTGTTTTGTTGCAGACAGGACTGGAGATGACTTATATTGACATACAAGTGACCAGTAGTTGGCGCAATGGCTATGTTGCTGAATTCCCATGCAGTCGACCATGGTTTGAGTCTCAGACTTGGTGGCTTAAACTCATGCCAGTCCTGTGTATGTATGTGCCCAAGATCCTGAGAGGAGAATGGAGGAGAAGGGGTTACAGCATGGCCATCCTCCCTGGGAAGTGATTTCTCGCTTTCTGTCTCTCTGTCTCTTTCTTTCTGGCAAGCCCACATGCCCTATAGCAAAAACCTCTCCAAAAAAAAAAAATTATATTGACATACAAAACAAGACAAAATAACTTTAAAATGAGTAGTGAGGGGAACAAGATTAGGGGGAATTGAACATAGGAAAGACAAGATAGAACCAGGTGTATCACTGGGCTGGTCTTACTTCTGTGGTGGAATGTGCCAATATCCACATTCACAGACCAGCACTGGACTGTGATGCAAGCAAAATGAAACTTGACTGCAGTTGCCCTTGAGATGGGAGGTTGCTTGTTACAACAGCTAGCACTAATGGTGCTGACTAATGCACTATCCAAGTTGTTGGTGGAAGTTATATCATGGCCCAGTGCCAGCCATCAAGCCTGTTCTCAAAATTCTGTCACATCATTAGTTAACTTCAGCTTTCAGTTGTGCAGATGGCAAATGATCTGGACTGACTTCCATCCCCCTGCAGGCTGTCACCCGAGGTCTTAATGGTACAGTGCAGACACACTCAGAGACTTCAGGTAGAAGCACATGATTGCAAGTATGAATCCCCAGTTTGGACTCTGTCTCATCAGTCCAGAGTGGCTGGATGTGTCAGGGTAGACTTGGCAGGGAGAGAGTGAGATGCCAGCCAATTTTAAACCAATGTCTGGGTTTTCCCAATCACTCTGTCTGCTTTCATTCATGCTCCCTGGCCATGACCTCTTACTCAGGCCCTTAACACATCCTGAGTAAAGAACCTTTTAGCCACATTTTGCTATGGTAGTTAGGGTTACCTATACTATAGACCTATACCATAGACTAGAAGTCTTAACACAAATTTATTTTCTCACAGTTCTGGAGGCCAAGACATCAGGGAGATTGGTTTCTCCTGAGGTCTCTCTCTCCTTGGCTCACAGCTGCCTTCTCACTGTGTCTTCACATAGTCTACCTTCTGTCCACATCTGTATCCAGATTTCCTCTTTTTTTTTAGAGAGAGAGGTTTTTGCTCGCCAGACAGACAGAGAGAGAGAGACAGAAAGCGAGAAATCACCCCCCAGGGGGAATGGCCACACCACAATCCCTTCTCCTCCATTCTCCTCTCGGGATCTTGGGCATGCACGCACATGCGCCCGGCGTGAGTTTTAAGCCACCAGGTCTGGGATGCGAACTGCGGTCGACTATGTGGGAGTCTAGCGACATAGTCATTACGCTAACTGCTGGTCCCAGATTTCCTCTTCTTATAAGGACAACAGTCAGATTTGATTTGGCCTCGCCCTAATGACCTCATTTTTTTAAAATTTATTTTATTTATTTGCATTCATTCACTGTACATCATTACAGATAATGACCTCATTTTAACTCAATTACCTGTCCAAAGATCCTGTCTCTAAATACAATCTTATTCTGGGAGAGAGAATTTGGGCTTCAACATATGAATGTGAACTGGAGACAGCCCATAACAAGAAGCGTTTATTCTGTAGAATTCATGCTCATATTTCTAGATTATTTAAGGGACAAAAAAGCCTCTTCTTATGGAGGAGTTAGATCAACTACAAGATATTTTAATAGGGCACCATGGTTGGGCTAGATGTTCCCAGGGTTTACTGGGGAAAAAAATGTTCGGAGGAAATCCACATGTGATCTTGGGGTTGGTATGGAGTTTCTAGAGTCAATATCAAAAACACAATCTCAAAAGAAAAAAATGGATAAATTTCATCTTATTTTTAAATTTTGCTCTGTGAACGACTGTTCAGGGAATGAAACAATAGGACTAGTTGGTATCATGGTGGTTAAGGCAGCGGATCCACAAGGCCAGCTGCAGCTGTTGGAGTCTCAGATTCTGCAGCTGAAAACCCAGCAGCACATGTGCATGCCTGCCCAAAATCTCAAAAGGAGGAAGAAAAGAGACGGGATTGTGGTGTGACCATTCCCCCTAAAGATGCTTTCTCACTTTCCCTCTCTCTCACCATCTCTCTCTGGTGAGTGTACATGCCCTCTAGCAAAAACTAAAGAAAAAAAAAAGAAAAGAAAAGAAAAAGAGAGGTAGAAAGAATGAAACAAAGTATGCTGGGCATGCACATGCCCAGGATTCAGGGCTGGCTGAGGCAGAGGTGGATCAGGACTCTGTTGGGATGCTCTCTCTCTCTCTGTCTCTCTCACTAAAGGAAAATTTAAAAATCTTTTCTGGGACCAGCAGATGGCATAATGGCTACGTCGCTGGACTCCCATGTAGTTGACCGTAGTTTGAGTTCCGGATCTGGGGGCTTAAACTCATGCCGGACCCGTGTGCATGCGTGCCCAAGATCCTGAGAGGAGAATGGAGGAGAAGGGAGTGTGGCATGGCCATCCCCCCTGGGGGGGTGTGATTTCTTGCTTTCTGTCTCTCTGTCTCTCTCTGTCTTTCTGGCAAGTGCACGGGCCCTATAGCAAAAAACCTCTCCAAAAAAATTTTTTTTTTCCTTAGGGCAGTTCTGGGGACAGGTGTGGTGCACTTCCTTCTATTATGGAGATGAAACCATAGTGTAGGGTTTCTGATGCACTCATTCGGTTTTTTTTTTTTAAGAATTATTTATTTAACTTTATCATTATTATCATTATATTTTTTAATTTGCTATAGGGCATGTGCACTCAACAGAGAAATACAGAGAGAGAAAGTGAGAAAGCAAGCTGCCAGGTCCAGGACTTGAACTGTAGTCAGCCATGTGGGAGTCCAGCACCTTAACCATGACACCACCTGCTAGTCCCAATGCACTCATTCATTTACTAAATATTAATTGAGGGCTGTCCCCATAGCCCACAGTGGTTGGGACTAAAAGTTCTAACCCTCTAATCATACTGGTAGGGAATTAAACCACAGTTGGCCATGTGGAAATAGGCTCTCTCTAGACTTTATATTGGCTTTCATCTTGATCTTGGACTTCTCAGTCTCCAGAACTATGAGTAATACATTTATATTGTTTACAAATTACTCAGTCTATGGTGTTTCTGTCAAAGCAGCCCAAACAGACTAAGACAGGTGAGCTGTTTTTTTTTTTTCTTTTTTTTTTGTAAATCATTTATTTAGGGGCCCCAAGTGCTGGATTCCTATTGAGTTATGGACCTGGCAGCTTTTTTTTTTTCTTTCCCTTTCTCTCTCTCTCTCTCTCTCTCTCTCTGTCTCTCTCTGGTCAAAATTTTAAAATAACAATAATAAATGGAATTTTATTTATTGCTACCTGCCGGCCCCTGTATGATTAACTTTTTAAGAAGCTGCCAATCAGGGGGCTAGATGGTAGCACAGTGGTAAAATATAACACTCTTCAAGGCTGACCCACAAGGGAAGGCTCTGGGTTCACATTCAAAGACTTCTCTGTGTACACTGGGTTTATGAGTACTGGTGATCTGGGACTGGCTGAAGCTGGGGATTGATTGCAGTGTGGGAACCCTGCTGAGAGCACTGTGTCTCTTGCTCACAGAGAAATAACTAAATAAACTTAAAAAAAAAAAAAAAAAAAAAACCTGCCCCACGGTTTTCCATAATGGTTGTACCACTTTTCATTCCCAATAGCAGTATCAGGTAACTCCATTTTTACAATCCTGGAGAAACATCAGTTGTAAATACAGAAGACAAAAGAGCACTTGACTGCAGCTGCTTATGTCTAATCACCATGCAGTGCAACAAAGGAGCAGCCATTAAGCATTTGGAGCTGTGCCCTAGGACACATCTCTTTACAACAGCCTTCTCTACCAGGCTCCAAGAGCACCCTTATTCACTCAGGGATACCTTTTTTTTCAGTGAGGACATACTGTAAGCTCCTTCACAGAGTTTCTAATGTATTACATATGAAATGAAAGAACACTTATAGACAAGTCTCTCTCCCTCTCTCGTCTCTCTCTCTCTCTCTCTCTCTCACACACACACACACACACACACACACACACGGAGTAATCTAGGGAGCACCTTTGTTTAAAGCAAACTCTGGAAACCATCCTGTTTCATCATAGGGATCTACTGAGAGCAGATTCTAGTCTATCTGGTCTATCTCTTGCATGCCCTGAGAGGAGGATTTCTTTTGTTTTCTGTTTTATTTCTTTTTCAGAGAGTTGTTTGTTTGTTTGTTTTGTTTCATTTTGCTATAGGGCATGTGCGCTTGCCAGAGAGAGAGAGAGATAGAAAGTGAGAAATCATTCCCCCCCAGGGGGATGGCCACACTGCAATCCCTTTTCCTCAATTCTCTTCTCATGATTTTGGGCATGAATGCACGCATGCCCAGTGTGAGTTTTAAGCCTCAGGGTCCAAGACTTGAACCACAGTCGACTACAGGGGAGGTCAGCGATGTAACCATTACACCATCTGCTGGCTCCATTTTCAGTTTTATTTTATAATTTTTAAAAAATGTATTTATTTACATTTGTTTCACAACACATAGCCTACCTGCATTTTTGTGCCTGTTAAATGCATTTATTCTCAGCTTCCTCCTATCCCCCAATCCCCTGCAGTTTGTTGTCTACAGCTGTCCTCCCTACTTATCTATCTTCGGATCTTTCCATTTCTGCCATAGAGGGCAGACATTATGTGTACATTGAGCAGACATAGAGTGTTTGTAGAAAGAGGATTTAAAAATAAAGTTTTAGGGCTGGTCCTGTAGCTCAGGGGTTAAGGGAGCCAGATCGCACATGGCCAACTGCAGTTTGAATCCAGCTCTGGTGGCTTGAGAGACATGCCAGGCACATGTGTATTCCTGCCCCAAATCCTAACAGGAGGGAAGAATGGAGGAAAAAAAGATTGCAAAGTGACTGTGTCGCACTGGGGGGAGGGGGTTTCTCTCTGTCTCTCTGGTAAGTGCACATACCTTCTGGTAATGAGAAGCAAAACTTATAATTTTAGAATAGTTTCAGATTTACAGAAAAATTGTTAAGATAGTACAGAATTTGCATATATCTCACACTCAAATTTCCCTGTTATCATCTTAAATTACTCTGGCACATTTGTCACAACTAGTGAATTAACATTGATCCACTATTAGTCATTAATTCAGAGTTCCTTAGCTTTAAGGCACACATGCTCACCAGAGAGAAAGACAGAGAGAGAGGGAATGTGAGAAAGCAAGCCACCAGATCCTGGACTCAAACCGCAGTCAGCCATGCGAGAGTCCAGAGCATTAACCACCATGCCTTTCTCTCATGAGAGACGGACAGAAAAGAGGGGGATGGCCCCATATCTTAGCAGTTAAGTGCTCTGTATATGAAGCTGAATCTCACGTGGCCAACTGTAACTCAAATCCCAGTCCTGGTGGCTTGAAAAACATGCCAGGAAGCAAATGCATGCATGCATGCCCATGATCCTGACAGGATGGAGAAATAGAATAAAAAGGATTGTGGCATGACCATGCCCCCCACTGAGGGATGCTTTTTCTCTCTCCCTTTTTCTCTCTGATGAATAAAAATACCCTCTAGCAACTTTAAAAAAAAAGAAGAAGAAGGAAAGAAAGAAAAAAAAAAAAGCAAAAGAGAGAAGAACCTTCACAGGATCACACCACACTGCAATCTTCCCAGTCATTCCAACCCCAGCCAGGACCACAGGCACATCAGGTTATTCAGGCTGACTGGGATCCAAACCCTGGGCCTTGCCATATGGCTTCAGTATGATGCAGCAGAACCCTATGCCTGTGCCACTACGGCTAGACCTGGGCATTTGTTTTATACTTTGGATTATAATCCAATACTAATATTTATTTTGTTGCTTGAATTGTTCCAGTTTGGGCCATTGGAAGCACTTTCAGTTGGCTCCTGTGTCCCTTTGACAAACCTCATCATGTGTGAGTGTATATCTAGCACTTCCTTACTCTCTGGCCCTAGGAGATGCTCCAGGGTCATCTTATATATTTACTGCCCCAGCCCTAGAATCAGTCATTTCATCAAAGAGCTTGGGCTCCTTTTACTAGGGAATAATTCCAGAAATTAAGATTTGAGAATTGGATGTGCTTATGGCTCCTGAGGTATCTTTGCTCCTAGACCTGCTCAGCTTACAAATCAAATAAATATAGTTAGCCCACCATATCCATGGGTTCGACCAACCTAATTTCGAAAATAATTGTAAAAAAAAAAAATGGTTGTATCTTTACTGAACACGTACAAACTTTTTTCTTGTCATTATTGCCTAAACAACAAAGCATAGCAACTATTTACATAACATTTACATTGGACTGAGTGTTATAAATAATCTAGAGACTACTTAAAGTATATGAGAGGTAGGGGAGCTCCATGACTTGGTGATTAAAGCAATAGGATCCCACACAGGGAACCAACCACACAGTTTAAGTCCTGACCCCAGTGACTTGAAAAACGTACCAGGTGAGTATGTGTGCCCCAAATCCCGACAGAGTGGAGAAATAGAGGACATGGGATTGTGGTGTGACTGCATCCCATTGGTGGAGGAATGATTTTTCTCTCTAGTGAGCGCACGTGCCTTCTAACAACAAGAGTATATGGGAGAACACGGGTGGAGTATATTCAAAAACTACACCACTTTACATAAGACTTGAGTGTCCATGGGAACTTGGACATAGATTTTAGCATCTATGGGGGATCATGGAATGAAACCCTCACATATATTGATGGACAACTGTATGTACATAAGAAGTCATGCACCGGGACCAGCAGTTAGCGTAATGGCTATGTTGCTGGACTCCCACGTAGTCGACCGCAATTCGCGTCCCAGACCCGGTGGCTTAAAACTCAAGCCGGGTGCGTATACGTACGTGCCCAAGATCCCAAGAGGAGAATGGAGGAGAAGGGATTGTGGCATGGCCATCCCCCCTGGGGGGTGATTTCTCGCTTTCTGTCTCTCTGTCTTGCTCTGTCTATCTGGCGAGCTCACCCGCCCTATGGCAAAACCCTCTCAAAAAAAAAAAAAAGAAGTCATGTACCACATAATATCGTCAGTCAACAATGAACTATGTGCGTGTGTATTCACACACACACACACACACATATATATATTAAGAGAGAGAGACAGTGGTGCAATTGGCTCCGCCTCATGGTCTAGGTGTGTAGTAGGCTACACCATCTAGGTTTGTGTAGGTATACTCTGTTATTGGCACAATGACAAAATTGCCTAATGACATATTTCTCAGGATGTATCCCATGGTTAAGCAATGCATGACTGTACAAGCCTATATGTATACATGTATCTATAAAGATATCTATATGCATTCGTTCGTCTCTATCTATATAGAGTTGACATGAGTTCATACGGATGCCCACAGCTCTTGTTCAGGACCACATGGATCATTCTATCATAGCTTTCCTCTCTTTGCTGGTCTGTAATCTCCCACTCCCACAGACAGAAACCTGGCTCCCACCAACCGCTTGCTTACTTGGTCAATTCCAGTATTCATGTATAGTACAATTCCAGAATTGTTCACTTGTACTCCCACAGGAAACAATTTCATTGACTAGAGTGCAGTGCTATGTGGAGTTCCTTTTGACTTTCTTTTAAAATTTTTGAGCCAGAGGGCATATGCACTGGACAGAGAAAGAGAAAAAGCCCCCCTCAACAGGACATGGACACAAGGCTATCCTTTTTTCTCCATCCTTCCAGGATTTTGGACACGTGAACACATACCAGGTAGTTTTTTTTTTTTTTCCAAGCTACTGAAGCTGGAACTTGAACTATAGTTGGTCATGTGGGGTTCAACTCCCTATGTAGAGCACTTAACCGCTATGCCTTTAGTTTTATAGACTCTACTCTCTTCTCTCTTTTCTTTTTTTTTTTTAGAGGTTTTTGCTATAGGGCGCGTGTGCTCGCCAGACAGAGAGAGAGAGAGACAGAGAGATAGAAAGTGAGAAATCATCCCCCAGGGCGGATGGCCACACCGCAATCCCTTCTCCTCCATTCTCCTCTCGGGATCTTGGGCACGCACGCACATGTGCCTGGTGTGAGTTTAAGCCACCAGGTCTGGGACGCGAATTGCGGTCGACTACGTGGGAGTCCAGCGACATAGCCATTACACTAACTGCTGGTCCCTACTCTCTTCTCTTTCAGAGAGAGAATTTTTTTTGCTATAGGACACATGCCCTCATGGGAGACACGGGAAGAAAGTGGGAAATCACACTCCCCAGGGGCCACACTGCAATCACTTCTCTTCCATTCTCCTCTTGGGATTTGGGGCACACATGCACATGTGCCCAGCTTGAGTTTCAAGCCGCCAGGTCCGAGACTTAAACCATGGTGGGCCATGTGGGAGTCCAGCACCTTAACCACTATGCTACATGCTAAATCCCTCATTTCTGTAATTACTAAGATCAGCACCTTTTCCCCATACAATCTATTTTCTCTGACCTGGATCTCTCTTTTCCTGCCAATAAATGCAGCCTGTGGTGTTCTCTATGGGGACTGTATCGCACTCCCTGTGGGGTCTTACCAGTTCCCTCTATTGTCACAAGTATCACTGAGCCAAGTAACACTTCATACCCCAAAACAACCCAGTTGGATCCTCCGGACCTGTCTGCCAAGCTCTGAAGGCGCATGTGTAGACCCAGCCCCAGGCCCAACCCCAGCAAGTCTTCACTTCTGTCTGAGGGCTGCAGGTTGCCCACCAGGACCACACAGCAAGGGCCAGCCAGCCTGGGTCCTGGCCAACCTGCCCAGCCATCCTGCTGGTCTACCAGGTAACTGGGGCCTTCTCAGGTTACTCAGAGGATCACTTTGCCTTAGAAACTCCAGCTGTCACCTCAGGCTCATCAGTAACTGATGCCAAGGCCCTCAGCAGCAGAGGGCCAGCCACAAGCAAGTGTCTCCAGGCGTTCTGCAAGCCCCGTGCTTTGTCCTCCAAAGCCACTGCAATCATCAGCAAAGAAGGTAAGCAAATAAGGTGAGAGGGTGTAGCACCCAAAACTCTATGATGGGAGACCTCGGGATGTCTCTTTCTCATGCCAGGACACCTAGGAGGTTGACTATTAGGCACACCCTCCCCGCCATGCCCCAGGACTCTGGGGAATGAGCCTTTGTATACTGGTCCTTGCAAACCTGGATTCCTGCCTCCAAAGGAAGGTGAGGGAGGAGAGAGTGGCCTAGACTGGGGGCTCTAGGTGGGTGGGAGAGAGAGTCAGTCTGCAGGGCTGGGGACACACTGGATGGTTTGATATTGTTCAAAAGCCCTGGGGGCCTCAGTGCTGGCAATCTCCCTGGCCCTGCAGGTTCCCCAGGTTGGGTGTAAAGGTGTTAAGATTCATTTGCTCTGGCTTCTAATGGGCAGCCCTGCCACCCAGCATAGGTGTTCTGATCAGGACAGGTGCGCACATGGAGGAGGAAGGATGTACCCAGCCCCAGATTCAGTTTTTAGCCTGTCCCTCATTTTTTTTTAATAATTATTTATTTTATTTTATTTATTTTTAGTTTGATCAGAGAGAGACAGAGGGTGAGAGAGAAAGGAAGTGAGAAAGCAAGCCACCAGATTCAGGACTCAAACCCCGGTCGGCCATGTGGGAGTGTCCAGCATCTTAACCACCATGCCACCTGCTGGTCCCAGCCTGTCCCTCTTTGATGGTGAAGGTGTTTCTCTCTCAATACTAGAACTGGCCTCACCACCTCCAAGATGTGGTGGTATCCTCACCACGCCTCGTCCCAGTGGCCCACAGGAGCCCACCAATGACAGAGGAAGTGTCCCCGAGGCTCTATGCCTGGTGGCCAGCATCACAACTTGGAACTTGAGAATAAGAGCCCCTGGAGGAGGGTTCAGGACTGATCCTACCAGCTTCAGGGTGTGACTACCTCTGCCCACCCAGTATGAGGCTTTCTCACACTGTGCCCTCTAGTGGCCAGATGGCTGGAAGTCACTCAAAGACATTTCCTCCTGGTCTGTCATGCTGTGAACACTCCTCCCTGCCCCCAACTCCCTAGCTTCCAAGAATTGTTTCTCAGGCTTCCTGGGGTAGGCTGATTCCTGGGTGAGGGAGCCAGAGGGAGGGTGACCCCTGTGAGGGTTTCCAAGCATCTGGAGAGGACAGAGGGGCACCGAGTCCAGGGCCTTTAAAAACCAGTCCTCAGAGGTTCCTCTAGACTGAAGTCAGGAGGCTCTCAGACACAGACCAGAATGAGCCTTCCTATCTCACACTGACTACCATGCCAGAGGCCCCAGGGACTCATGTAGGGAATCCTTGCTCTAAACAGACAGAAACACACATTGACGGCTCCATTCAGAGCAGTCCGTCTTTGCCTCCCCAGGTTGTCTGGGTCCTCAGGACACCTCACCAGCCCACGTAATCGGCCTCTTTAAAACAGACACCTCTCCCTGAGCCCATCCTAGAGCCCAGAGAACCAGACTCTGAATCAGCCATACCATCACACCCAAGGAAGGCAAGAGGAGTCTTAGAAGTGGCAAATGTCCTACTGTAATTAGTAGAAAAAGAGATGGTACTTCTTTTTTTTAAAGAAAAGGAATTATTTATTCAATTTTATTTATTTATTAAGTCATTTATTTTAATTTGACCAGAAAGAAACAGAGGGAGGGGGGAAGGAGAAAGTGAGAATGCAAGCCAACAGGTCTGGGATTTGAACCGTGGTCAGCCATGTGGGAGTGTCTAGCACTTTAAAAACCACGCCACCTGCTGATCCCCCCCCCTTAAAAAAAAAAAAGAATTACTTATTCGATTTTATTAATTCTTTTTTTTAATAGAGCATAGATTAGTTTATTTTTAACACCCATCATGCCATGAATTCATAGGGAATAGGTTCCAGAAGCTCAGGCTCCTTTCCATTGGTTCTCACAAAGTGTGCTTCTCTGGGTGGAGCAGGCTGGCGCTTTAGTTGAACTCAGGAACCTTTCTCTTTGGCTTCCTTCTTTCTCTGGTCATTTTCCTTCATAAGTTTTAGGAAGCTATCTCTGCTCTTAGAATGCTTCACATGCTCAATACGCACATTAATTCTCTTGGCAAGAATCTTGCCCTTAACTTGTTTGTTTATGACAATGCCAACAGCATGCTGGCTAACATTGTAGACTCTTCCAGTTTTGCCATGGTAACATTTGTGGGCCATTCCTTTTTGAACAGTACCCATTCCCTTGGTGTCTACAATATCACCTTTCTTGTAGATTCACATATA
>NW_006159565.1:2779803-2782567 GCF_000334495.1 Tupaia belangeri chinensis
TTGTGTTTGTCATTTTGGTTAATTACTGGGAAGATGGCAGTTCCAGCCAAAAGGCAAGAGATGGTACAAATAGCCTTAAACTAAATAGAAAAAAGAAGAAGAAGGAGAAGGAGAAGGAGAACAAGAAGAAAGAATTCATGAACCTGTGTCACTGGGAAGTCCTTTGTCAAATGGAAGTTGAGTGAATTTCAGACATAGCTGGATCTAGCTCAGGTGGTATCATAGGAACTGATCCTCCACAGGTGCCCCAAACCTGTAATGCCCTTGTAGCTAATAGGCCCAGAGAAAGAATCCCCTCTCTCTCAAGGTCAACATATCAAATCTGCAGGGGCTCTTAAGAGCTCTCTTTAGGGGAACCAACAGTTAGTGTAATGGCTATGTTGCTGGACTCCCACGTAGTCAACCGTGGTTCGTGTCCCGGACCCGGTGGCTTAAAACTCACGCCGGGTGTGTGTGCGTGCATGCCCAAGATTCCGAGAGAAGAATGGAGAAGGGATTGCAGCGTGACCATCCCCCCTGGGGGGTGATTTCTCGCTTTCTGTCTCTATATCTCTGTCTGTCTGGCGAGCACATGCGCCCTATAGAGAAAACCTCTCAAAAAAAAAAAAAAAAAAAAAAGAGCTCTCTTTGGGACACATAGGCAGGGATACTGTGATTGGCCAGGCTGGCCAATGCTCAACCCTGCTACGAGGGCCAGTACATAACTGTTTGTTCCCCCACAATCCCAGACATGGGAGGCAGGGCATGCCTTGTAGTCAACCTATCAGGTCTCCTGCAACACCAGTGAGGGAGGCCTCTGAAGACATTATCAAAACAGGCAGGAACCTCTGCACAGAGGTCCAAAGGCTTTGCATGAGATGGTGGAGAGGTGCTATGGAGACAGCTCTAGTAGGACAGGAGGGAGCTGACCTTGCCATCCCCGAGCTGGGTGACCTTGGGTTAGGACTCTCTGAGCTGAAGGTGAGAACACTGCCTGGGTCTGGGGATGTTTTACAAATCTCCTCTAGGGATATGAATGGTCTCTGGGGCCACCTTCTACTCCAGCATTCTGGGATTCTGTTAGTTTATGATTCATGTATGACTCTCAAAGGGGATTCTGGCAAACGGAGAAAGGGTAAGGAAAGGGTCCAGGTGAAGGAAATGGTGAGGAAAAAGGAAGCCAAGAAAGTCAAACAGTAAGACTCATGGAAGGTGTGGACTCATTAAAACCAAGGAACTCAAATTAAAAGTTTAAGATAGGGCCATTTGTGGGACCAGCAGGTAGGGTAGAAGTTGGGGTGCTGGACTACCACATGACCAACCATGGTTCAAGTCCCAGACCCAATGGCTGGAAGATCACGCCGGATGTGTGTGAGTGCCAGAAGTGCCCAAAGTTCTGAGAGGAGAACAGAGAAGGGGCTACAGGGTGGTCATGCCCCTGGGGGGTGATTTCTCACTTTCTCTCTCCCTCTCTTTCTCTTCCACAAGCACGTGAGCCCTATGGCAACACCTTTTAAAAAATCATTTGTCTTTTACATTTAAACAATATATACTTTTTTTTTGGTAAATTATAAAGTCCAGAGACATCGACAATCTAGAAAAATGAGTGGATGAATTCAAGGATTTCCACCTTGGTGCTTGGGTCCCCTGGGGCACTGAGAACACTCTGAGGCAGTAAGTAGCCCCAGCTCCAGCTCTCCCCTGCCCCTCTACCTATAGACTGCACACCCTCATCATGGATGGTCCAAACCCCTATGCTCTGTCACGCTGCCCCCCAGACTGCCCTTCTGACCTCCCACTCGGAATCCATCCCTCCTGAGCTCCATCTTCTCAGCCATACTTCCTTCTGCTGTTCAGACTCAGGCCCAGACAGGCAACCGGTGGTTTGGTGGTTAAGGCGGCTGGATCCCAAGAACCAACTGTGGGTTCCAGTCCTGGACCAGTGTGTTTTCATGTGCCAGCCTTTCCAAAGTCCTCAAAGGAGGGCAAGATGGAGGAGAAGGGATTGTGTAGTGTGACACCCCGTGGGGGTGTTTTCTCTCTCTAGGTCTCTGGCTTTCATGCAACCTCTAGCAAATTTTAAGAGAGAGACTCAGCCCCAAACAGGCTAAATGTGGAGGGGGATAAGTATAGAGAGACGGAGGGGAACATAAACAGAGATAAAGAGGCAGGGAGGAGGCAGAGAGAAGTAAGGGCCCAGGCTGGCACACTCCCCCTGGGCCTTTGACAGTCTGTGGAGACACAGACAGGACAAGGAATCTCTGTGCTCTGTTTCCCTTTCCAGTTACACCACCACCGCTGCCATGCCGGCCACCAACCAGGGCTGGCCTGAGGACTTCGGCTTCCGCCTGGGTGGCTCTGGCCCCTGCTTCGTCCTGGAGGTGGCCGAGGGGAGCAGTGCACATGCCGGGGGACTGCGACCCGGGGACCAGATTCTGGAGGTGGAAGGGCTGGCAGTGGGTGGTCTGAGCCGCGAGCGCCTCGTGCGCCTGGCACGGCGCTGTCCGCGTGTGCCACCCAGCCTTGGCGTGCTCCCCGGCCCCGACAACGGCCCCAGCGTGGCTTCTGGCCCCGCTGCCGCGATCACAGCCTTCCGAGGCCCACGCTCCTGCTGCGGCCTCGCCTTGGGGCGTGAACTACTGCGCCTGGCTGGCCGCAAGCGCCCAGACGCCGTGCACCGAGAGCGCAGACGCAAAGCCCAGGAGTTCAGCCGCAAGGTAGGGCGCAGAGGCGGGGCGTGGAAGTGTGTGGGCGGAGCTAGCGGGGCGGGGCTAGGTGTGATGTG
>NW_006159565.1:2783253-2798080 GCF_000334495.1 Tupaia belangeri chinensis
GGTGCTGGTGATAGGATGCTGCACTCCCAAACTCACGAGCTGAGGAAATTTCTGGGGTTAGATTTACCAGAAATAAAATGATGCTCAAGCTTTTAAGTCTTGTACCTAATTTTGTAATTTTTTTCTGTTAGGAGAGATTTTTGCTATATGGCACGTGGGCTCGCCAGAGAGACAGAGATAGGGAGACAGAAAGGGAAAAAGTTATGTATGGGTAACAGAAGATTCTTTCTAACACCTATTACTAGGACAATGTTCTTTTGTTAAAAGAACCATGAAGGGACCAGCAGTTAGCATAATGGCTATGTCGCTGGACTCCCACGTAGTCGACCGCAGTTCGTCCCAGACCTGGTGGCTTAAACTCACGCCAGGTGCGTGTGCATGCATGCCCAAGATCCCGAGAGGAGAATGGAGGAGAAGGGATTGTGGCGTGACCATCCCCCCCACGGGGGGGGGGGAGAGGGGGGAATTTCTCAGTCTCTGTCTCTCTGTCTCTCTCCGTCTTTCTGGCAAGCGCCCCAGCCCTATAGTGAAAACCTCTCAAAAAAAAAAAAAAACAGAGCCATGGAGGGGCCGTGGAGTGGCATGGTGAGTAAGGTGGTGGACTCCCACATGGTAGACCATGGTTCAAGTCCATATCAGGCAGCTTGCTTTTTCACTTTCTCTCTCTCTGGTCAAATTAATAATAATGATAATAGTAATAATAAAAGTAAAATAAATAATTCTAAAAAAGCCGTGAAAATGAATATGGTTTTATCCTTGTCTGGATGGTTGCACCCCACAAGCTTTGACAATCCATACTGTGCCCCACAATGATGTACAACAATTACATTCAAATAAAATAAAATATTTGGGACCAGCAGTTAGTGTAATGGCTATGTCACTGGACTCCCATGTAGTCAACCGTGGTTAGAGTCCCAGACCCAGTGGCTTAAACTCACACAAGGTGCGTATGCGTGCGTGCCCAAGATACCAAAAAATAACAACAAAACAAACAAACAAACAAACAAAAACAAAAACAAAACCCTCTCCAAATAAATAAAATAAAATAAAATATTAAATATGAATTAATTGGAGTCAGCAGGTGGCGTGGTGATTAAGGGCACTGGATTCCCACATGGCTGGCCACGGTTTGAGTCCTGGACCTAGCAGCTTGCTTCTCACTTTGCCTCTCTCTCTCTTTCTCACTCTGTCCCTCTCTAGTCAAATTAAAATAAATAAATAAATAAAGTTAAACTTTAAAAATAAGAACAATTTAAAAATTAATTAATTTTAAAAAAAAAAAGAAAAGAAAGGGCAGCAAGTGGTGCGGTTTAAGACACTGGACACTCCCACATGGCTGACCATGGTTTGAGTCCCAGACGTGGTGGCTTGTTTTCTCACTTTCCTTCTCTCGTGTGTCTGTCTTTCTCTGGCCAAATTAAAATGAATGAATGAATAAATAAAATAAATAATTGTTTTAAAATAATAATAAAATAAGAAAAAAATCTCTGAAAGAGCTATACCTGTTCTAAGCTCTACAAAATTAAGATCCAGCCTGGGCTCCAAAAAAAAAAAAAAAGAAGATCCAGCCTGGGTGCCAGAAGGTGGCATGGTGGTTAAGGGTGCTAGATTTCCACATGGCTGACCATGGTTTGAGTCCTGGACTTGGCAGCTTGCTTTCTCCCTTTCTCTCTTCTTCTCTTTCTCTCCCTCTCTGGTCAAATTAAAATAAACAAATGAATAAATAAATGAATAAAATTAACTGAAAAAAACTTAAAAAAATAAAAAGATCCAGCCTGGCCTTATGCAACAATTCAACTGGCTGTTGGACTACAAGTGGCTCTAGTTTGGATTTCTCAATCTTCCAAAGACACTTCCTGTCAGACTTTGGTACACATGGACTCTGAATGGTTGCAGGTGGAATGTTAGGGTGACTCTGGGAAAGTTAGGGTCGGGAGCCTAGAATGAGTGATGCCTCCAGCCAGAAAGGAGCACAAGGTCTGAGTCACCTACAGGAGGCAAGTGAGAGAGAGAGAAAGAGAAAAGCACCACTCAGAGATCCAGAACTGGAAAAGGGAAAACAGAGAATGGACTTAACCTCAGACCAGAATCCTGAGCAACCACTGATTTGCAGGAACATAGCCATTACTCAAGAAAACCTGAGAAATCTAGAATGTGATATAGTTACGGAGAAAGAGGTTGCCCAGTAGGTCAAATCTACCTCAGGCCACTACCAATGTCTCAGTACAACAAGCCACTTGCTTACAAATGTCTATCCTTCCAAGCTACCAGAGATGGTCACCAGACCCTAGTTTTGCTGAGACTCAAGTGAAACAAAAAGCGAACCTGTGGGTATGGCCAGGAAACACTTTGGGGCTCAGACACTCCATTCCTCACCCCCACCTAGGGCTTAGTTCCAATGTGGATGTCTAGCCTGGAATTTCCATGTCTTCTTGATGACAAGGACGCCACAAACTTGTGAGAAATTTCTTGGCCCTGCCCATTTGAGGATTGGGAGGCTATGGGGTCTAGCATCTCTGTCAAAGTATGGCTCTTGCTGAAATTACTCCCAGCTCAGTGCCCAGGTGTCAGATTCCCACCCACTCTGGCCTCCTCCAGCACTCAAGCTTGGTCCCGTCCTTACTCCTTGTAAACTGTCCACCTCCAGAGCCTCCTCTTTATCATGTATCCTGACATGATCCCCTGTTTGGGCCTTTCAGTCCCACGACCCTGAGCAGACCAGTTTCTGTAGCCAGATACACACGCTCACTCACATGGCTTCCCTGCATCACTAATGTCCAGCTCCTCAAATGATCTTTCTCCCTATGCTCAGAATAAGCTCAGCTGCTAGAGCAAACAAAATCAACATCTTATTGCCTTTACACTGCAGGAGTTTACTTTTCACCCAAAGTTCTCTAGGGATAAAGGCAATTTTCCAGTATCTGATGTCCACACGAGGTCTCAGCATTTTAGACACCTTCACCTCAACATGAAGCTTCGGGTTTGCCATGGAAGAGGAAGACAGCCTGGAAGATTGTGCATCAGCCTTTATTATGGCACCTCAATCAGTGCTCATTGGCTAGAACTTGCCACACTGCTGCTCCCTAGGGGCACTGAGAAATGTAGTCTTCTGTGTGTCCAGAAATGGGGGTATGGGAGTGTGTGGAGAACTAAAATGTTGGTGAAGACAGGCCTTACTGTTATAGTCTCAGATGCCTACTATAGAGCCTAGGGCCTGTACCAGGCTCCATATAATTACTGCAGAGTCAGAAGGAGGCACAATCAGAGCCCCAGTAGGGCAGGGTGGATATGCAGACCTGGCCAGGAAGCAGGACTGGGCTGTCAACCAGTGAGGGTGGGATCTGACAGGCTGCTCAGGTCAGCTGTGGTACGTCTTCTGGCAAGAAGGAGTGGGGAATAGTGGATTTGGGTTCTGTTTAGGACTCGCCAAGCACACCCAATAGCTGACAGTGAATCCCAAAAAAGACTACCCTGGGAAGATTAAAGGGTCTCTGTGGGACACCCGTTGGTTTTCAGTAAGCTCCAGGTTTTTGCCAACACTCTGCCTGCCCCAGTTTTTCCTCCTTGAAGTAGCTGATATTTAATAGAAAATCCATTAGTGTCCCGTGATGGTGCCTCATGCTTAGATGTAGGTTGAGAACATCTGGGTAATAACTGACACCGATACCGCACTGTGGCATGGGCCCCAGGAGGAAGGAACTATTTTTTCCTCTTTCTTACATAAAACATCTTTGCAGCTAGCCATGTTCTCCTTTGAATTGAGGCTACTGCTGACTTTGATTTCCAAACCAGCACCTCTTCATGGTATGGTGGGTACATGAGGAGGGGGCTCCTGGTGCTACAGACTGTCCTACCCACCAGGAGGGGAACAGGTCAACTGGGGACCTGCAGGAAATGCAACACAATGCTGCCTTTGATTCAGTTTCATAAACATGCCCTGAGAGCCTGCTGTGCTCCAGGCCCTGTGTATGGGACTGGGCAGTAGCCGGACCTCAAGCTGTCATATCTGGTGGGGAAGACAGACTGTTACAGACTAATGGTGTACATGTGCCAGGACTCAGACATGCACAGAATGTGACCTCTAGCAGAAACCTTCAAAGCCCCTGCTAATGCCTATTCATCCTCTCTAGTGTCGCCTCTCTGGAAAGTCTTCCTTAGTCCCCTCGTGGAGCCATCTAGAAAGCAATTGGACATACAGTTCTGAAATTCAGGAGCAGGTTCTAGACTGAAGATCAAGATGTGGGAATCAACATTTAAGATCCTTGGTCAGAGCAGACTCATGAAGTGCTGCATGTGGAGGAGGGGACTGTAGAGGTTAAGGACAGTGGTATGGAAATAGCAAATAGAGACAACTCTCTACTGGCCTAGTGGTTAAGGGAGCTGGATCCCACATGGCTGACCTTGCAGTTCAAATCCCAGCCCCGGTGGCTTGCATGCATGCCCCAAAAGCAGATGAGATGGAGAAATGGAAGCAAAGAGATTATAGCATGACCATGTCCCATTGGGAAGTGCTTTCTCCCTCTCCCTCTCTCTATGTCTCTCTATCTCTCTCTGGTGAGTGCACGCACCCTCTGACAATTAAAAAATAAAAAGAATAAACAGCTCTAAGCTAGAAAAAGGAAGAGAAAGTTTGGGCTGTGGGGTCAAAGGGGGACTTTATTTATTTATTCACAGCTTGAGAGAGATTCAAACATTTATATAAGCTACATGGAAGGAGTCGGTAGAAATATTGAAAACCATGCATTGAATAGCCATTGAATATGGACTTGCAATGTGCAAGGACCAGGGAAACAGCCACAAACAAGACCAACAAGGAGCCTGACCTCACCCAGCTTCCTGTGGGGCAAGATCCAATAAGATCTTGATGTGTCCAACTTGTCTACTGGACATATCAGTAGACAAGCTGTTATGGATAATAATAATAATAATAAAGAGATGTAGAAATAGACAGGGAGGTGAGAAAGTGATGGGGGCCACTTTGACAAAGTGGTCAGAAAAAGGCTCCCTGGGGGGAACCAGCAGTTGAAGTAATGGCTATGTCGCTGGACTCCCACATAGTCGACCGCGGTTCGCTTCCCGAACCCGGTGGCTTAAAACTCACGCCAGGCACGTGTACGTGTGTGCCCAAGATCCCGAGAGGAGAATGGAGGAGAAGGGATTGCGGCATGACCATCCCCCCGGGGGGTGATTTCTCGCTTTCTGTCTCTATGTCTCTCTCTGTCTGTCTGACGAGCGCATGCGCCCTATAGCGAAAACCTCTCCAAAAAAAAAAAAAAGGCTCCCTGGGGAGGCGACTTGGAGCCAGGAGCTATATGACAAGTTGGTGGCAAGAAAAGAGAATGGGGATGGGGGATGGTGGGGTGTCTGTAGCCTAATGGGTTGGCCTTGAGCAGGAAGGGGGCTCTTCCTCCTCTGAGAGTACAAGGATGGAGGTGAAGCGTGCAGAGTCTGTGGAGAACCGTGGAGGTGCATGGAAGGTGAGAGAGCTGGTACCTGCCAGTTTGAGCTGAAGTCGTATCCCAAAGCCTGTGGAGGAGATGGATGGCTGACTTCCTTGGCCACCCACCCCTGCTTCAGGGCCAGCTCAGGAAGTCAGTGCTCACAAACATCCCCAGACCCACAACTAGCAAGGGAGCGCTCCCAGGCAATATGCACTTTACACTTCACTGTGCGGTATGTGTGCAATGTAGTGGTTCTGAGTGTGTTCACAGAGTTGTGCAATCATCACCACAATCAATTTTAGAACATTTTGATCACCTGCTCTTTCCCCCCCAAAAAATCTTGCACTCCTTAGCTGTCACTCCTCATTTCATGATTTAAAATAAAGATTGACAGTATCATTCCCATTGGTCAAATGGGACCACACTGCCTAGATCTAAAGCACCATCTACTGCAAGATCTGCTGTTGTTTTATTGACTGCTAGGAAACAAAATGTTCTGCCAATTAACCCATGGCACATGCTCCCTTATTACCTTCTTATCACTTCAGTAGTTACTGAAAGAGGGTTTTAGACTTACGTGGACATAGTACCAACAATGCACATAGCTAAGTTGAAGGAACACATAAACATCTATGACCAAATTCACGTATACACAGAAATGACAACCAGCAATAAGACACATCAGAGGTACTACAAATGTGCTAGGCACTCAGATTTCAGAAATATTCAAATATAGTGCTCACCCTAGGATCAATGTTACACAATATTACACAGTGCAAAGTGTATTTCACCGCAAAATGATAGAAGTTAACTCTGCTAACAGGCAGGAAAGAAGTTTGTGGGAGGGGCAGTTCACAGAATCAGCACTAAGGACCCAGGCTTAGAACCAACAAAGAAACAGCAACTAAGGGCACACCTATCCTAAAGCACCCTTCAGGAAGAGTCTGTTCAGGGCACACAGTGGGGCTCTGTCACTATCTTGACCCACCTTTGCTGTCCCCAGCATTTTTGCACCATTCCTTTAAGAGCTAAAGTTCCGGGCAAGAGCCTCCAATTGGTGACAGCTACAATAAGTCCACCAGGATCTTGCCTCGCACCTAGTTGAAGGTTGCCTCTCCTTTTGGCTGTATAACCAAGAAACTACAAATAGCTCCTATATGGATGTGCTGCAGTTACTTAGCCTCTACTGTCAAACATATTGTTTCCAACATTGTTAGGTTTCAGAGTAAGACCCAGGAGGCGCTATCTCAAGAGAAAAAGGGGGGCCAGCAGTTGGCATAATGGCTATGTCGCTCGACTCCCATGTAGCTGACCGCAGCTAGAGTCCTGGACCCAGTAGCTTAAACTCACACCGGGCGCGTGTGCGTGCGTGCCCAAGATCCTGAGAGGAGAATGGAGGAGAAGGGATTGTGGCGTGGCCATCCCCCCTGGGGGGGGTGATTTCTCGCTTTCTGTCTCTTTGTATCTCTGTCTCTCTGTGTCTTTATGGTGAGTGCATGTGCCCTATAGCAAATACCTCTAAAAAAAATAAAGAGAGAGAGAGAGAAATGAAAGTTTATTGAGAGGAAAAAACACCTGGGGTCTGAAGCCTAGGTGCTTTGGCCCACCCTACCGAGGGGATGTGATGTATTTGTATGGGAAGAGTGGAGGGGTAGGGTCGCTAAGTGGTGGATGGATACTTTGATTAGCTTACTTGCCACTGTGAACTTATCAGCCCTTGATGGGTGTTGGCTGGCAGTAAGGGAGATCTCTGGCCGGAGGATTCTAGCCAAAGGCTGCTGCAACCATCTTCTTATTTTCTGGAAGGAAATTACCTAAAGGCCTATCAGGGGCTGACCAAACAAACGTAATCTCAGTATTATAGCAATGAGCCCCCTCACTCCTACATCCTTGTGCACCTGTCTTCTCAGGACACATCTAGGATAAGTTTCGAGATGTGAGATCGTTGAGGAAAAGGGTCTAAGTTTTAGACACACCGAACAAGCTGCCTTCTGGAATGCTGTCCATTTTAAGCTCTTGTATTGATTCCTTTGATCCTTAGAATATTCATGAAATATTCTGTCTCTGGGTTTGAATCCGGACCCTGTAACTTTGCAACCAGCACTGATTCTATGAACAGTCACTCCCACAAATTCCTTTCTTGCCAATCACCCCACCTCTAGCAGCCTCATTTTCCTTAGGTGTAAAGTGAAGATGCTGGGGAACCAGCAGTTAGCATAATGGCTATGTCGCTGGACTCTCACGTAGTCGACCACGGTTCGCGTCCTGGACCCAATGGTTAGGACTCATGCCGGGCACATGAGTGCACACTCCCTATAGCAAACCAAAAAAAGAGAGAGAGAGAGAGAAACAGAAAGAAACCAGAGACAGAATATTTCATGAATATTCTAAGGATCAAAGGAATCAATACAAGAGCTTAAAATGCACCAGGCACTCAGTAATTGCTAGTTACTATTATTATAATACTACACTCCCTTTCACTACACTGTGTGCTGAGCCCAAGATCCTGGGAGGAGAATGGAGGAAAAGGGATTGTGGCGTGACCATCCCCCAGGGGGTGATTTCTCGCTTTCTTTCTCTATGTCTCTCTCTGTCTGGCGAGCGCACGTGCCCTATAGTGAAAACCTCTCCAAAAAAAAAAAAAAGCGAAGATGCTAATCATGCCCTCCTGGTTGGGCAGCCGTCAGGTCTGATGCGGAGCGCTATGTGTAAAACGCTCCCAACAGCCTTTCCCACAGAAGCTCTGTGGAGGTAAACTGAGGGAGGAAGAGAGGGATGTGAGTGATTCCCCCATGGCTCCACTCTGGATCCCTTTTGGGACTCCTTCTCACAGGTGGATGAAATCTTGGGGGACCAGCCAACAGCCAAGGAGCAGGTGTTCACTGCTCTGAAGCAGTTCGCAACCGAGCAGCGGGTGGATGACCTGGTGTGGGCTCTCACCCTGGCGCTGCCACGCGAGGCCTGTGGACCACTCCTGGACAACCTCAGGTACTTTAGTAAGGGGCATGATGGGCAGGCAGGCCAGTCTCACTCAAGCTATTCACTTACCCACTGCCACTCTAGCCCCCTTGCCAGCCCAGGTTGGAGATGATGGCTTCCTCCTGAACTCGATCTCAACAAAACTCCAACCCAGGGTGGGCCAGTGACCCTGAAGGGCAGCCCTGGGAGGGCAGCTGTTGGCTCTACTGGATGCCAGAGCAGCACCTTGAGTGATGGGGAATGGCTGCTAACAGCAGGGCTGGAACAGGCCTCAGAAAAGACCCATCTTCTGATCTGAAGAATCAGTCTGCTCTGCTCCACTCCAAACTCAGATCATAGAACTTCTCTCCAGGGGCCAGATGGTAGTACAACTGGACCCACACGGGAAGGTCTGGGTTTGTATCTTGGAGCTCCCCTGTACATGCAGGAGGCATGAGCAACCCCATAATCCTGGCTGATTTGGATTGGAGGTGGATAGTGCTGTGGGGACCCTGTTAGGAATCTCTCTCTCTCTCAGAAAAGCATGAATGAACTTAAAAAAAAGTAGTAAAGGGGACCAGCAGTTAGCGTAATGGCTATGTCGCTGGACTCCCACGTAGTCAACCGGGGTTTGCGTCCCGGACCTGGTGGCTTAAAACTCACTCCGGGCGCGTGTGCGTGCGTGCCCAAGATACCTAGAGGAGAATGGAGGAGAAGGGATTGTGTTGTGATCATCCCCCCTGGGAGATGATTTCTCGCTTTCTGTCTCTCTGTCTGTCTGGCGAGCGCACGTGCCCTATAGCAAAAAAACTCTCAAAAAAAAAAAAAATAGTAAAGTAAAAAAATCTCCAGGCCAGCCAGGTTGCATGGTGGTTAAGGTGGCTGGATCCCACATGACCATCTGTGTGGTTGAGTCCTAGACCTGGCAGCTTGAAAAACACACACATGTGTGTGTGCCCAAAATCCAAAAGCCTGAAGGAAGAATGTAGGAGAAGAGATTGTGGCATGGCCATCCTCCCCTGGAGAGTGACTTCTCACTTTCACTTTCTCTGTTTCTCTCTCTCTCTCCCCCAGTGAATGCACACTCCCTATAGCAAACTAAAAAGAGAGAGAGAGAGAAACAGAAAGAAAGAAAGGAATCTCCAACAGGCTACCAAGATTCTCCCAATTCTTTACTGAGATGGAGTAATGGTACAATGTGAAAGCAAGGATCCTGACTATATTATGTGGATCCTTGACCCCTGTCCCCCACCCTACAATGTGCGTGTGTGTGTGTGTGTGTGTGTGTGTGTATGTGCGTGCGCACGTTCCCTGCCCTCTTGTTGCCTTTTGATGATGATGAGTGTGTACCAAGGACCTCACCAGCTCCTAGAGGAATACACTTACTGAATCTCCCCCAGCGCTATTACTAACCCCATTTCACAAAAGCAAATTGAGGCTCAGAGAGGTTGAAAGGCGGGCCCAAAGCCACACAGCAACTTTTTGCTCTTCTACTCCGCTTTAGATTCATCTTTTAAGTTTATTCTAGGGTGGGGGGGCTATCTCCTGGTGGTCCTCACCTGGAGTGACCCAGAAATCTAGTGCTCCCACCTCCATCCTTCCCGGGCTTCAGGCCTGTCCAGCTTCCATTGGCCCCCTCTGAACCCAAGGGATGCTTTCCTTACCCGGATCCTGCTGGGCTTTCTCTTCCTATTCTGTCTCCTGGCCGTTTCGGCTCTGCAGCGGAGCATAGGCGGCCACCGAAAGAGGCCACCATGAGCTGCCTGGGGTGAGTAAGGGGCCTGCCCCTTGCTGGGGAAATAAGGAAAAGGGAAAAAAGTTATTTCTAGAGCCAAATTTGCCGCGGAGACGATGCGTTGGCACTGAGGGCTTTTCGGGGAGGTGATGGGTGGGTAGTCCCCCGCCCTGCCCCGCCCCTCCCCACCAGGGCTGACTAGGGCGCGCAGGCAGCCCCGGCGTCCCCGGCGTCCCCGGAGAAGTTGGCACGCTTCTCTCCAGGATGCTGACAGCCGGACTCAGCTGGAGGCCCTCTCGCTTCCCTTCATCTCCCTTCGGTGCTGCCTGGCTCTGTCCCTGCCTCCTGTCCCCGGACAGCCTGCGGGCTTGCCTCTCAGGACAGCCCCTACGCCGGCCTCTCCCGGTTACAGTTTGTTCCCAAGCTACCGGTAGCCCGGCTGCGGGTCGGGAAGGGCGGAGGAGGGGGCGCCCGCTTGGGCATGCTCGATTTAGAGCCTGGGAGGGGAGAACCCAGGACACCTGGGGATGCCCAGTCCGACAGCTTCCCCGGGGCACTGCCACTGCCGAGGAGGATGAAACAGCAGCCTCATTTGTCAGCGTGTCAAGTGCGACAGGAAAATTGGGGAGGCTGCCTGAGGAGGGGGCGGTGCCCAGCTGGGTCTGTAGGGAGAGGGTTACCCTGGCAGCGGGGCTTCAACCCCACCCCCCACTCTCCATCCCTATCACTTTCCACCCCTCCCCCACTCAGGGCTGGCCAGTAGCACACTACTGTGGGTGGGCTCTAGGGATGGCATGGTGACCCCAGAATAGAGCTCCCTGGAGAGAGCTCAGAGAGGGCATGGAGAGTCCCAGCCACAGTTAGGGCAATCGGAAGCTAAGTATCAGCTGAAAGGGAGCTTCTGGCTAACTCAGTCCAGGGCAGTCAGGGCAGGCTCCTCAAAGGGGGCAGCAGGTGTCAGCGTGATGGCTCAGCGACCTGTGGGGCCAGGCAGTGCATCCTGTGGGAGTGGGAGGACAGTCCCCAAGGAGAGTTCACAGAGGGTGAGACAGTGCCACACTGGCCCAGGGTTCACGCTTGGCCTGGCTACGAAGCACCCGACATGGGATGAAGGGTCACAGAGAGTCACGGCTCTGTTCTCAGGCACCACAAAGAGCAGAGACAAAGTTTAAATGAGAGACTGAGCAGCCTAAGGGTGGTAGGGGAAGAAATGGATGTGTCGTGCGTGTGCGTGCCAAAGCTCTTCACAAAGGCTAGAACTCAGTGATATCAGACAGGCTGTGGCCTCTGCAAAGGGCAGTCCAAGGACCAGTCCCAGGCCAAATAGATGGCTTGGGGAGAAGAAAAATGGAGACATGAGACAGTGAGGCTCGGCTGCCCAGCATAGAAGCCACTGCCATGCACGATTACTTCAAAGTAACTGTTATTCGATAAAATTTAAATTCAGCTTCTTCATCTCACTGGCTACATTTCAAGCACTCAATACCCACAGAAAGCTGCTGGCTACCAGGGACAGCGTACATTGAGAATGTGCCCATGTTCCCTTGGACAGCTCTGCTACAAAGGGTGAGATGGCTCAGAAGCCTCAATTAAGCCAAAGCTCTTCCTTTATATCAGCAGCTAATCCTGCAACTCGGAGCCTAATTTGGGTCTGTCCCCAAAGGGATCCCAGTCTGATGAAGTGATAAAATGGCATTCTAATTAGGACAAGCCAGGCAGTTTGGAAAGTGTGACGTAGCCAGGAGGGAACAGCAGAGACTGCTAAGGTTTCAGAAATATTTGAGGAGAGTGAGGACAGAGCTGGGGAGGGAAGCAGCTGGGGCAGAAGAAGAAGGAGTCTGGAATCCTTCTCCAGTTTAGAAGGAGCTGGGGTTTGGAATCCTACAGACCTAGCTTGAACCCCAGATCCATGCACTGGCAGCAGATTAATTAACCTCTATGGTTTATCTATACAATGGAATTGGTAATCCCTTATGTTCCCAGCAAGGTCCTTAGGAGGAAACAATATATATGAACTTTGTCCACTGAACATGGAAAAAATTAGTTGAGATTCTGGGGACAGAGAGTGAGGGGCCCTGTACCCTCTTCGCCTTCCTCTGCTTTAGTGATAAGTGTCGAGAACAGCATCATAGAGTTATGCTGAGAATGCGGCAAGACTGTGTAGGGAGGAGGGCCAGGCATGTGGTAGTGCTTGGTTAGTGCTGGCTTCTTTCAGGAAAGATCTTTTTCCCTAGAGCAGGATTCCCAAGTCTGGCACTATTGACAGTTTGGGCTCAATTTTCACTCTGTTGTTAGGGGCTGTCCTGTGCATTGTAGGATATTTAGCAGTATCCCTGGCCTCTACCCACTAGATGCCAGTAGCACTGCCTTCGCCAGTTGTCATATTTTGATGACAAAAATGTCTCCAGACAGTGCCAAATGTCTCCAGACTTTGCCCTGGACGTCCAGGTTCAAAAGACATCTACCAGCCCAGAGAAAAAACGTCCTCCCTACCTTCCCAGTTGAGAACCACAACCTTAACACATCTTTGGCAGTGCCCTGTGGCTGGGGTAGGCATTTCTAAGTCCAGCTGTTGCCTGACCCCTGGCCCACCCCATCCTGCCTTGGGTCACCTGGTCATCTGGTGCCTTCACTGTGCCTGCAGACACCAGGCCCTGAAGCAGCATGTCTGGCTTCAAACATGAACATTTGCTCTGTTTGCATCTCCTCTGCCCACAGCATGGTGGACAGTATTCAAAGCCTTTGGGCATGCCTGGTTCTGGATGCTGGGCCATTGTAGTACAAAACAACCAGAAATAGCTCCATCATGGTAGGACAGCCATGACCCTGCAGATGTCAGGGAGCGGTGCCCACTGTGAGGGTTGTCAGATATTTCTCTTCCTGGCAGGGCTGACGATCAGGTGCGGGGAGGGCATAGCATGAGTGAGCATTGGCTCTGGCTGTCTGCTGGTGCCAGGGAGAAATGAAGCCCTGGGAAGTCATGGAAGGGTGCTGGTCTCACTGGGGCCGGGAACAGTGGGCTGAGGTGTGTTGCGGAGCATGGCCTGGACAGAGGACCAGAGACTGCTACTCAGATTTGCGGTACCCCCTGCAGGTACCCACAGTCCCAACCATGTAAGGCAGAGGCAAAATCTGGGACTTCCTGTCCAGCCTGTCTAGATCGCAGCCACCTCATGTTGATTCGTGGGCCTTATGCTGACATTCTCGAAGGTTGTCCCTTAGATGGCCCTCCCCCGGATGCCTCTGGCCGGCTCCCTGGAATCTATCAGTTGCTCCTCAGATCTCAGATCTGCCCCCTGGCAGTGAGAAAGGATCCTCAGACAGGCTTCCTGGGGTCTGCTCCTGCTCTGATTTCCAGGGAGTGGCAGACCCAGGGCCAGAGGAAGAGTTCAGACCCCTTTCTGTCACCTGCTGCTCCTTCCCTTTAGCTCTTCTCACCTTTTCTTTCGTGGTAGGGCAGGGCATGTCCTGGTCAGCCCCTCCTCACGTCCACTCACTGCCAGGCCTCAGACACTGCCTCTTCTGTGTTTTTAGTATCTATCCCCAAAACCTCTAGTCTCTCCACCTCCCTTTAATCCTTAAACTCTCCATGGCTCCCCACTTCTCCCAGGATGCAGTATCAGCTGCTGACCATGGCATTCAAGGCCTCCATCTCCAGCCTCTTCTCAGCTGACGCTTCCCCCTGGGTTTTTTCTCTCTTTGCTCCTGCTGAGCCCTGGAGGTCCAGAGCAAAGACCATTCCCTCCTGAAAGTCTTCCCAAACTCTACAAAAGGCAAAGTTCAGTCTTCCCCTGAACTGCCAGGTCCGGGCTCAGCTGCAGCCTGGTGTTGGGTACTCTCTACAGTGAGGAAAGCCGGGGGCGCCGCTGCTGCAGCTGCGGAAGAGGTCCGGGAAGAGGCTCCTGGGGAGGGAATAGGGGCGGCCCAGGGTCGGGAGCTCGAAGGCTTCGAATCGCGCCACCTTCTCCCTCCCCCATCCCCCAGTTAGTGAAAGGGTCCCCAGGTAGGATGGGGAGGGGCGGGGCGGGGCGATCCACGAAGGGGCGGGCGCAGGGCCGACGGCTGGGACCGCTCGGGAGGGGCCGCGCGCTCTCTCCCAGCAGAGGCGCGTGGAGTCACCGCGCCCTCGTTCCGCTTGCCGGCTCAGCCAGCCCTTGCCCTTCGGCACCTGCAGCGTCGTCGTCCCCGGCTCCAGATGGGGAAGGACCAGGGCTTCTCTCGGCACTTTCGGTAGCTTCCCCACCGTGCCCGGGGGCCCTCGGGAACTGTGCGCCCTAGGCGCAGCTGACTCGCCTCGGGCTGACCTGAAAGGGGGTGGGGCTGGGGCATTGAGGGGCTTCCCTACTCTGGGTGGGTATCCACCGAGCCTGGGCAAAGCCAGGGGGAGGGTGGATGGGAGCTAAGTAGGTATAGGACCAAGACGGTCCCTGTGATGGGCGCTGGAACCCATGCGCTGCCCTAGCAATCTGGGCTGGGGCGAAGGGCCGGCACTGAACAACCCTCTTTCCTTCCTAGGACTGGGTTGGTTGGTTAAGGGGACAGAACAGAGGGCCCAGGCTCGGGTTGGGTCCCCTGGGTGAGAGTCTGGCTTGTCTTGTCCAGAGTTTGGTGGGCGCCACCCCTCCACTGCTACTTCCTTCAGGCTGAGGCTCTATTCCCGTGGCAACCCCCCCGAGTCTTCTCCCCCAACCCC
>NW_006159565.1:2798468-2801165 GCF_000334495.1 Tupaia belangeri chinensis
GCTGACTCGCCTCGGGCTGACCTGAAAGGGGGTGGGGCTGGGGCATTGAGGGGCTTCCCTACTCTGGGTGGGTATCCACCGAGCCTGGGCAAAGCCAGGGGGAGGGTGGATGGGAGCTAAGTAGGTATAGGACCAAGACGGTCCCTGTGATGGGCGCTGGAACCCATGCGCTGCCCTAGCAATCTGGGCTGGGGCGAAGGGCCGGCACTGAACAACCCTCTTTCCTTCCTAGGACTGGGTTGGTTGGTTAAGGGGACAGAACAGAGGGCCCAGGCTCGGGTTGGGTCCCCTGGGTGAGAGTCTGGCTTGTCTTGTCCAGAGTTTGGTGGGCGCCACCCCTCCACTGCTACTTCCTTCAGGCTGAGGCTCTATTCCCGTGGACACCCCCCCGAGTATTCTCCCCCAACCCCGTGAACCAGGACACCCTGGCCAGTTCACTGGCCGATGATCAAGGGCCAGATGGAGAAAGCTGGGCTGGGGCAGGGAATGGAGAGAGACTCCTGAGTTTCTACTGAGAACCTGGGGTTGGTTGTAGACTTGACCCAGGTAGTGAGAACAGGATTGCTCTTGAATGTAAGGTCATTGTTTCATCCTCAGAAAGACCTCATAGAGGTCCTTGGGCATCGCAGAACAGGGGGGGTCTTGGGGCAGCTATCGCTGGGCTGTCAGTCAGGGTAGCCAACATGGCTCCATGGTACCTGGCTCTGCTGGGTCAGTCAATTCAGAGCACTCAGGGCTGGGAGCCTGGGCCAGACTGAGCTGGAGAGCCCTCAAAAGCCAGGAAAGATGTCTGGCTCACCAGGCACAAGGATGCCTGGCTCAGCCCCAAGGACATCAAGGATGTCAAACACTTCATCTTGCCTCACCTGTGCAATTGGTGACAGCCTGGTTACCTCTGGGGGAGGGCAGGGCAGAGTCTTTTCTATTTGCTGCTAGAGGGTTGAGTGTGATGGTCAACTGCCAAGACTGGGCTCAGGCTGGGTGTGTTGAGCTGAGGGCTTCCGGCACCTGTGGCTGGAGCCCAAAGTGTGAGATGGATAGTATCAGGCTTGTCATCTCTCCTTTGCCAGGTCGTGAGGTCTGGGAGGGTATAGGAAATATGAAGGCTAGGCAGACGGAAGTGTCAGGCTCCGGGACCTTAGTGACTATCTGGGGGCTGAGGCTGAGGTCAGGAGTCACTTGGGAGGGGGGCAGGGATGGGCTCTTGCCAGAGTAGAGCAGGCCATTCATTCTGGTCTCCTGGTCACCTAGAACATGTGGATCTGGAGCAGAGCTCACTGGGAGCTCAGCTTATTTTGCCTGCCTGACCTTATTAATCCTAGCCACAGAGGTTGGGAGAACTGTGCAGGGGCCACTGGGCAACCTCAGAGGGGTTGTATTTCAGCTGGCTATAGGGCCACTGCCTCCCCTCCCTCTCATCATGCCCTTGGCATTTGGCACTGGCTCCTGGTACCATGAGTAGGGAAGGGAGCCTTGGGATGCAGCCAGGGAAGCCTTGATAGAGATCTTCAGGGGCCGGTGTCAGAGAACCTATTACAGTGCCAAGGCTCAGAAGACTAGGCTCTGATTCCTGCTGTGTAAAGTGTACGGATCCATTCTGTACTGCAGAATCCTGTCACAGACCAGGGAGTCTATCAGGATGTTAACTGCCACCATTACTCAGAGGTGTGATTGGACTTCTTGTCACGGAGCCGCTCCCATGTGCTGAGCCCTGGTTGGCTACTGTGGCTCACAGCTCGGCTACAGAACCAGCCCTCAGTTTCCAGTTTTGCAGAGGAGACCCACAGGCACCAAAGAGTTATCTCAAAGTGTGGATCCAGCACAGGGGACCATGCTTCCCACCTTTTCTCATGTCACTTTCAGGCCGTCTCCTTTGAGAGCAGGATCCGCAGTCCCCAGTGCAGGGAGTAGTGGCTAGCAAAATACATGCAGGATCCAACTGAAGGGAAGCCAATGTTGGGTGTGGCCAACCTGGTTTAGATAAAGGAGCAGAGAGTGGAGCAGGCAGGGGTCCTGGTAAATGAGTAGGCAGCTGTAGACGGGCTGACCAGAGAAGCAAGCAGGAAAACTGAGGGGTGTGATGAGAGTCTCTGAGAAATGAGACCACAGGCAGATTGAGGCTTTAGTTTTCTGAAGCCCAGTCACCTAAAAGCAAGCCAGAAGATGGGTGGTAGGGATCGCTGGGTAGGGATTATTTGGTAGGTGCAAGGCCATGAGATGAGGAAGTCAGGGAGAGCCCAGAGATGGGAACCAAAGGCCACAGGAAGAACAGGTCCGTGAACTGGCTGTGGGGGAACTGAGGCCCAGCAGAGGCCGGAGTAATGTGATTTTCCCCAAGGGAAGGTGGAGCAAACAGGACGTCAGAGTACTGTGATGGCCTGGGGCGGTTAGGGGCGCAAGTCTAGGCAGTAACGGGGTAACTGGGATATGGCTGCTGATATCCCCCACTCCCACCCCATGCCCTGCCCCTGTCACTCCTGGGGAGCGGCGGAAGAGCCTCGGCTGTCCCCATGAGGAGGAGCCTTAGGATGCTCCCCTACTCTGCGGTCTACGCCGGCAGGATCTTCATCCCCAAGAAGCACCGAGCACGCTTCGATGAGGTGGTGTCGCAGGGCCTGCTGGGCAAGCTGTGCCGGGCCCGCCGGACGCAGGGCGCGCAACGGCTGCGCCGGAGCCGCAGTGAGGAGAGGCCCGAGC
>NW_006159565.1:2817391-2831673 GCF_000334495.1 Tupaia belangeri chinensis
CGCAAGGCCTCCTCCCTGGTGGGCAGCCGCGCTGGCCCCGGGGGCGCGCGCAGGTATCCGGGGTGCACCGGCATGGGCAACAGAAAACTCTGCCCATGGGCTTGGGGATGGAGACCTGGGCAGAGGGTATGGGCAGAGGGGAGCACCCTGGGGCAGGGAAGATTAGGGGGAGCGGAACGCGGGATGTCTACTGTACATCCCCTGCGCACTCGCCCCCTCTTTTCCCCCAGGGCAGGGCACGCTGCTCGCCCTACCCTGTCCCTTCTTTCTCTCCAGGACCGTCAGAGTCTACAAGGGTAACAAGAGCTTCGGCTTCACGCTGCGCGGCCACGGGCCTGTCTGGATCGAGTCTGTCTTGCCTGGTGAGGGGTGGCCAGGTTGTCCTGGGTTCCTAAGGCCCAGGATGTGGTGAAGCACACCGTTGTAGCTCTCCCCCGTAATTTTACCCATATAGGCTGCTACTCAGCAAGCCTTACCCCACCTCCCGCACACACCAGTTTCCAGCCTTATTTGCCTGAGTCCTCCCTGAATGTCTCAGATCCAGTAGATACAAAGCATTCACCAGGACCAGCAGTTGGCATAATGGCTATGTCACTGGACTCCCATGTAGTCAACCGCTGTTCGAGTCCCAAACCTGGTGGCTTTAACTCACTCCCGGCACGTGTTCGTGCGTGGCCAAGATCCGGAGAGGAGAATGGAGGAGAAGGGATTGCGATGTGGCCATTCCCCCTGGGAGCGATTCCTCTTCTTCTGTCTCTCTCTTTCTGTCTCTCTGGTGAGTGCACACACCTTATAACAAAAACCTCTAACCTTAAAAAAAAAAAAAACCCAAAAAAAAAAAAAAAAAAAAGAAGCATCCACCTACCTAAGATGTTTGAGGCCAGAGCTTTCTGCTGAGTCGGGTCAGGACGCCGAACCTCAAGTTCAACATCACCCCAAGCCAAGTGAGCCAAGTTCTTCATCTATGTCCACAGAGAGGGCTAGGGGCACTGTCCAGGACACTGGAACAGCTGGGACAGACCTGGTACCTGCTCAAGTTGTGCACCGAACAGTATTCCCTGTACAGAGTGTCCACTGTGAATTGAGTAGTTGCTAGAAAGGCTAGACGCAGAGAGGTAGCAGGGCCTCAGGGCCTTCTATCCAACCCCCGCTGTCCTCACAAATCTGGAATCCTCGTTTCTTCCCACCCAGTCTGCCCCTTCTTAATCATGGCATCTTAAAGGAGGCAGAGGCTTCCCATTCAGGAATCCTTCTTGTCCCTCCAGTGGGAGTGGGGGATGTGTTCATCTTTATTGAGGCAGAAATGTATCCTGGTCCTGTAACCACCCCCCAGAGCCAGGTCACCTGTTCTGTCGTGCATCCAGCCCCTCTCAGTTCCTGAGCATGATGCCTGGTGATACGACTTCCTCAGTGCCTCTGCTGAAACTGTGGCCTTCATTCACCTCCGCACCTCATGTCTCCAGTGTGTGCATTTGTGAGATGGGCGTCTTCCGAGTGCCTTTGCATCATTGTTCCAGCCTTTGCTTCATTCTGAGACCTGATCCTGATAACTGGCATTCTGTCAGATTTGGGCATCACTAGGTTGTTAACACAGCAGAATAGGGAAAAGGCACAAGAGGCACAAGCTACAGATCCCTAGAGAGCTCCCTCGAGAGCTTCCTCTAGAAATGATTCATCTCTCTTGTTTGACTGTGGCTCTCCCAACCATGCCACCACCACCACCTCTGTCTCACCCTGCTTCTCCCACATGTATGACCAGGATACTTAGTCTAGGGCCTTGTTAAATCCCAAGTGTATGGTTCTCCCCATCCCAGCCTTTAGGCCAGTAACCCTATGCCTTTCCTGTCATCAGAAGCTAAGTGGATGCTGAAATGGGAGTTTTTAAAACTGGTGAGCCTGGGGAACCAGCAGTTAGCGTAATGGCTGTGTCACTGGACTCCCATGTAGTCGACCATGGTTCGCATCCCGGACCCGGTGGCTTAAAAACTCACACCGGGCGCATGTGCATGCATGCCCAGGATCCCGAGAGGAGAATGGAGGAGAAGGGATTGCGGCATGACCATCCCTCCTGGGGGGTGATTTCTCGCTTTCTGTCTCTATGTCTCTCTCTCTGTCTGTCTGGTGAGCGCACGCGCCCTATAGCGAAAACCTCTCCAAAAAACAAACAAACAAACAAAAAACTGGTGAGCCTGAGGGCTACAGAGGCTCTGGCAAATTAAGGACTAGAACCTTGACTGGTCCCCTACCCTAGTGATCTTTGATCCCCTGGGACAATCCTGCTGGGCCTCTGACCCCTTCCAAATAGGCTAGATTGGATTAGTCACCGCCATCACCCTTTCCCCATTTTCAATCCAGAGAAAGGACACACACATCCCAGCTCTCCCAGGAAGTCTTCCCTGATTATTCCTTTCCTTTCTAATCTCCACAGCCTCAAGAGAGAACTTCTTACAGTCCAACATTTATCCTTTTCTTCTTGCTTGTTTCCAAATAAAATTTAGTGATGACTAATAAAAGAGGCAGAGAGTGTTTTAAAAAAAAATGACTATGTTTATAAGAGCCAGCTTAGCAGCTCTCTCTTCCAGGTGTTAGGCCTTCAGGATCATCAAAGCGAAGAGTGAGAATCAGTTACTCCCATGTGTTTTGTTTCGCTTTATTTTTTAATTGCCACAGGGCCTGTGAATTTGCCAGACAGTTTGCCAGGTGGGAGAGAAAGCATCCCTCCAGTAGGGCATGGTCAACATTGTAATCCCTTTTCCTCCCTTTCTCCATCCCATCAGAATTTGAGGCATGCACACACACATACATGCCACCGAGGCCAGAATTTGAGTCAAGGTCAGGCGTGTGTGATCTGGCTCCCGTACAGGGCTAAACTGCTGTGCTACAGGCCAGCTCATGCGTTTGAAATTTAGGTTTTACTAGTATTGTGTTATGGTGAGGCCAGCAGATTAGGCCATTGACAACATAGTTTGTTACTCACAGATCCCAAAGGGAGGAGCATGCCATACCACAGGGGCCACACAGGGATGGTCAGGAGACAGGGAGTGAGAGGAAACATGGGCGAGAGCTTTTATCATGGCTGTATGGGAAGAGATTAGCAAGGTACGTAAGCAGGCTGAGCAGGTTTGGGACTGGCTAGTTTCAATAACCTCAGCAGGCTCTAGGGTATAGGGGTTTGTCCCTAACTGCCTAGTACCCAGTCCTGAGTGATTAGGGCAGAGGGATAGTGGCTCAGAGTGTGAGAGCCACGTAGAGGAGGTATTGGAGGTGTGGGCACTGGATGCGTTAGCCTGGCTGTGAAAGGCATGCTCTCGGGGGCTTGTCCTTTACGAACCCAAAGAACTGGCTAGCCCTAGGAGGAGCGGTGTTTCCAAGGTCAACAATTCCCCAAGATGTCAAAACATTAAGAAATACAAAAAATGAAAAACATGGTTAATACACCATGTTTCAGAGCCAGTCAGTGGCACAGTGGTTAAGGCCACTGGATCCTACAGGGCCAACTGTGTGATTTGAATCCTGGACCTGCTGGCTTGAAAAACATGCCGGGCAAGTGTGGTGTGTGCCCCACAATCTCGAGAGGAAAATGGAGAAGAAGGGATTATGTCATGGCCATTCCCCCAAGAGATGCTTTCCCACTTTCTCTCTCTGTCTCCCTGGCAAGCACACTCACCTTATGCAAACTCAAAGTAAAACACTGTTTCTGAGCTGGAGGAGACTCCCATCCTCTTATCAGACCATTTTCTCCCTCATGTAGAATTTTTTGTTTAAGCTTTTGTTGTAGGGCATGTGCACTCACCAGAGAGAAACAGAGAGAGAATGAAAGCACCTCCCAGGGGGATGGCCAACCACAGTCCCTTCTCCATTCTCCTCTTGGGATTTTGGGCATTTATGCATGCACGTATGCCCAACATGTTTATCAAGTCACTGGGTCCAGGATTCGAACCATGTAGTTGGCTTTGTGGGATCCAGCCACCTTGACCGCTATATCACTGGCTGGTCCCTGAGGCAGACCTTTAAATGAGGGGCCAAAAACAGTGTATGGAGGAAGTACCTCAGGGTGTACAGATGGGGCAGAAGCTCTGCTCTCACGACCTCGCCTTGTTTCTGACCTCTAACAGCTCAGTGTACCCCATGCTGTACCACCCCTCAGGGAATCACTCTGTCCCTAGAGCAGTTGAGATGAGAAAAACACAAGTCTAGAGTGGGGACCTGCTGGCCTGGGGTTGACTCTCCTCTGCCTGTCAACCTTGTGCAGTCTCCAAGTCTCCCTTTCTCACCGTAGCACAGAAGAATGGCATCTGCCTTGCAGCACTGACCAGCACACCCTCTTTTCTCACTTCCAGGGAGTCCGGCTGACAATGCTGCCCTCAAGTCTGGTGACCGGATCCTCTTCCTCAATGGACTGGACATGAGGTCAGAGCTCTATGGTACCCCAAGCTTGGTGATGAGCCATCCCCCGAGACACCTGTCCCTTGAGATACCCAGGTCGTAGTGCTGATCCCCTCTGACCCACTGATCTGTCCCTTTTCTTGGGGAACTCTTTTCTTTATAATGTAGGTTTTTTTTTAATTATTATTTTTTAATTTGCCAGAGGACACACGTACTTGCCGAGGACTGGGGAGAGAGAGGAGGAAAGGGAAAGTGAGAAAGCATCTCCCATGGGGCATGGTCATACTATAATCCCTTCTCTTCCATCGCTCCTTACCTTTGGGACTTCAGGCACATGCACTCATGCACTCAGCATGTTCTTCACGCTGTGGGGTCCAGGACCAGAGCCATGCTATTGGCCATGTGGCATCCAGCTGCCTTAACCACCAGGTCACAGACTAGTCCTTTTTTCTTTTTCTTTTTTATAAATTTGCCAGAGTGCATATGTGTTTATCAGAGAGAAACAAAAAAAAAAGAGAGAGAAAGCACCCCACAATGGGGTGTTGGGATTTGGGGACATGCACATACATGCACCTGACGTTTTTCAAGCCTCCAGGGCCAGGATTTGAATTGTAGTTAGCCACATGGGATCCAGCCCCCTTAACCACTAGATGATAGGGCCAGCCCCCCCCCTTCTTTTTAAATGATAGCACATGCATGAGAAAAAGAGGGGGAGAGAAAGAAGCACCTTCAGCAGGGTAGTCACACCATGATTCCCTTTTCCCTACTCTCTAACTCCTCAGGATCTTGGGTGCCCACATGTATATCCAGCATGTTCTCAGGCTAGCCTGGGAATCCAAACCTGCAGTCAGCCATATGGCTGCCAGCAGTGCAGTCCAGTGCACTACAGACTGCCACCAGGCTAGGCCTCCTATGGCAACGCTGATCCTATATCCCAACTTGAGCTAGAACCTCAGTTTATTCTTCCAACGAGAAAATACTCTTGCTTGATGCTAGGGATACAAAATCAAAGGGACCGTCTGTGTTTTTCCTTGGGTGGGAGGTTGGCCTGGGATGATGTGGATACCTTCTATACCCAGGAAGGGCAAGCCCAGGGCAGCATACTGAGCTGGCCTGGAGCCTGGGGCTTCTGCACAAGAGATTAAGGAGCAGGAGAAGCAGAATTCTGACTAGTACTGGCCCAGCTGTGGCAAGACAGGGAGGTCTCGCTAGTGGTCATGGACAGGTCTCATCCCTGTTGGGCCCTCCTGGGCCATCTCTGCTTGGCAGAAACTGCTCCCATGACAAGGTGGTGTCCATGCTGCAGGGCAGTGGTGCAATGCCCACACTGGTGGTAGAGGAAGGTCTCGTCCCGTTCGCCAGCGGTGAGTTCCCTACTGGTACTTGGCTTCTTTGGCCCACTGACACTCTGCGGCCACTGTGTGTGGATTTGAAGAATCAGTAGGAGACTGCTCTTCCCCCAAACCTGCAGCTTCCCTTTCCAGCACTGTCCCCAAGGGATGCTGTTAGAACCCCAGTGGGCTGCCTCGGGGACTCTGTTCAGGGCTCTTCCTCCATCCCTGTCCCTAGCTTTAGGCAGCAGGTGTCTCCCATTGCACAGTACTGCACAGCCACCCTCAGCTCAGATCTACTGGCCCCAGCTGCCAGGGAAGCTGCACCTGACCTGCAGACTCTGGGTGATCTGTGCCTCTCCTACCTGTGGTCTCAGCAGACTCCGATTCTTTGGATTCCCCCAACCCATCATCAGCGCTCACCTCCCTACAGTGGGTAGCAGAGATCCTGCCGTCCAGTATCCGGGTCCAGGGGAGGACCTTCAGCCAGCAACTGGAGCACCTGCTCACACCTCCTGAACGCTATGGGGTCTGCCGGGCTCTTGAGAGCTTCTTCCAGCACAGGTGGCTGGGTCAGGGTGGTGGTGAGGCCCTGTCCTAGGTGGGCTCCCTATTCTGCCCAGACTCACCATCCTGGTCTCCCTGAGTCTCTTAAGCCCTCTCCTGGGGTGGCTTTTAGCAGGCAGTAACTGGTAGAAGGGCCTCCCAGGTGAGGGGCATCTGGGCTGCCCTAGAACAAACCTTGACTCTGAAACCCCCTAGCTATGTGACCTTGGATGAGTCACAGCCTTCTCTGAAGTGAGGCTCACAGGGGCCACCTGTGGTGTTGCTGATGGGACCCTCAAGAGAGCCTGACCTATGGGGTTGGGGTTGGCGTCTGTCCTGTACTTCAGCTGCAGCAGACTGTGTTATCACTCTTTGGTTCGTGGGTCATTCTCATGGTCTCTGCAAAACCCCTCACTTGTCCATTCCATTTTGATCTACTAAACAATTTTTTTCCTGGTGTGTAGGTGTGTGTGTATGTGCATAGTTCTTTTTAAACAGGGTCTTACCATGTCACTATCCTCCTGCCTCAGTCTCCTGAGTAGCTGAGACCAGGTGCACACACCACCATGCCCAGTGTTTAGGTTAAGCCAGGAATCAAACCAGTGTCTCCCATGTGGCTTCAGCCTGCTAAGCAGCCATGTCTAGCACGTGCTACCATGGCTGCGCCTTAGTAGTTTTATTTTTATTTATTTTTTTTTTCAGAGAGGTTTTTGCTATAGGAGTGTGTGCTCGCCAGAAAGACAGAGAGAGACAGACAGAAAGTGACAAATCCCCCCCCCCCAGGAGAGGTGGCCATGCCACAATCCCTTCTCCTCCGTTCTCCTCTCGGGATCTTGGGCACGCACGCACATGTGCCCAGCATGAATTTAAACCACCAGGTCCAGGATTCGAATTGCAGTTGACTACATGGGAGTCCAGCGACAAAGCCATTACTGCTGGTCCCATCTTAATAGTTTTATTAAAACAAACTTTGGGGCCAGCAGGTAGTGTGATGGTTAAGGGCGCTGGACTCCCACATGGCCAACCACAGTCTGAGTCCCATACCCAGTGACTTGCTTTCTCAATTTCTCTCTGTATTAGTATATACCTCTCTGGTCAAATTAAAATAAATAAATAAAGTTAAATAAAATAATTCTTTTAAAAAAGATTTTTAAAAAACCAAACAAAATGGAAATACCATACAATTCAACTATTTAATAAAACCACAATTCAGTGGGTTTTTTCAGCATATCATGAATATGTACAACCATCAGCACAGTCAACTGTAGGACTTTATCATATCAGAAAGAAACCTAAGCCATTCCATCATCACTCCTTTGACCCCACCCTGACCTTGAACACCCATTAACCTACTTTGTCTCTACAGACAGGTCTTTTCTGAGCTTTCATATGACTAGAATCAAATACTATGCAGACTTTTATGTCTGGATTCTTTCATTTAGCATTATACTTTTGAGTTTGCCCAAGTTATAGGATATATTTCATTTCTTTTTTTATGGCCAAATAATATTCCATTGTCTGAGTATATCACATTTTGTTCTCCCATTTGTCTGGTGATGAATATTTGTGTGTGTTTTTTTTTTTAAGAATTATTTATTTAATTTTATTTATTCATTTGGTCATTGTCAGTTTACCAAAGAAAGACAGACACACAGAGAGAAGGAAAGTGAGAAAGCAAGCCACCAGGTCCGGGACTCAAACCGTGGTTGACCATGTGGGAGTATCCAGTGCCTTAATCACCATGCCACCTGCTGGCCCCATTTGGGTTATTTTTATTTTTCATCTCCTTTTAGTTCCATTCTCTCTCTTCTGCCAAGGTCACCAGTCTGGTACTTTAGTGAGCGTTCTTTGGTTTGAAGATGTTCTTGCAAAGTGGAATTGTTGTTTAGCATGCTCTACTTTCCTTTCACATCATCCTTGTGCTATTTGTTGCATTCTGTGTCTGACTTTTTCACCAAGTACCATGTGTGTTTCGCCCTGTCCACATTGTCCTGTGTAGATTTAATACATCGGCTATAACTGCAGCCAGATTCCTGTGGATCACAGCAATATCCAGCTTTTTATTTTTGCTAGTCTTTTAGTCTTAAAATGGCATCTTGTTTTATTATTATTATTATTATTTTAAATTTTGTCATGGCCTGTTTTCCAAGCCACTGGGGCTGAACCATGCAATTACCCACTTAGGATACAGATGCCCAACATCTTTTTTTTTTTTTTTTTTTAATTGTCATAGGCCAGCAGGTGGCATGTTGGTTAAGGCACTGAATCCCTGATTGCACAGTTCAAGTTCCAAACCTGGTGGCTTGAAAAACATTTCAAGAACATGTGAAAATCTAGAGAGAAGAATGGAGGAGAAGGAATTGTGATGTGGCCAGCCCCCTGCCAGGGGGTGACTTGTCATTTTCCCTCTCTCTGTCTCTGGCAAGCACATGTGCTCTATGGCAAAAATCTAAACAAATAATAAATTATTATTATTATTTTACTCGAGGGCTTATGCACTCACCAGAGAAAGACAGAAAAACAAAGAGAAAGTAGAGAGAGAAAGAGAAGGAACGGGACCAGCCGTTGGCGTAATGATTATGTCGCTGGACTCCTGTGTTGTCAACTGTGGTTTGAGTCCCAGACCCAGTGTCTTAAACTCACTCCAGGTGCACGTGCCTGCATGCCCAAGATCCCGAGAGGAGAATGGAAGAGAAGGGAAGCATGACCATCCCCTAGGGGGTGATTTCTCGCTTTCTGTCTCTCTGTCTTTCTGGCAAGCGCATGCACCCTATGGCAAAAACCTCTAAAAAAAAAAAAGAGAGAGAGAGAGAAGGAGAAAGCACCCCACCCCCTGCAATGGAGCAGTGTCACACTACAATCCCTTCTTTATTTCTCCATCCTCTTTGGGTTTTGAGCACACATGCACACACACACCCAGCATGTGTGTGTCTCAAGTCACAGGGTAGGGATTTGAACTACATGATTGGCCATGTGGGATTCTGCTCTCTTAACCACTAGGCTACAGGGCTAGCCTAATATCTTATTATTTTAATTTGTTTTTCTTTCTTTTTTAAGCTAATTATTTTAAGCATCTTTTCATATACTTATTAGCTATTTCTGTGTTCTCTATGAATTACCTGTTCTTACCCTTTGTCCATCTTTGTTTTATTGAGCCTTTTGTTCTTGTTGATTTGCATGAGTTTCTTATATATTTTAGATATTGGTTCTTCATTACTTTTTACATTGTAAATATCTTCTCCCATTTGTTACTTCTGTTATATGTAATAATGTATTTAAGTTGATTTTTATAATCAAACTTGGTTTTAGCTTTGGAAATTTAAAAACGGCTTCCCTTGCTTCTAGGCCAAAAGATATTCTATTAATTTTAACTTCTGACCTAGAAGAAAGGAAGGATTTTAAAAACTGGACCTTTATGTAATGCCACACAAAAGGTCTTTCATCTACCAAGAGTTCACCTTTATGTGTTATGTAAGAAACCAGATTTTTCTTTTTCATATAATGCAGAAACCAGCAAACTGTTTCTATGAAGAGCCAAACAAATATTTTAGGCTTTGTGGCCCATGCAGGTCTCCATCACCACTATTCTACCCTGTTGTTGTAGCTTGAGAACAAACATAAGCAATATATAAACAGACAGGTTGGCTGTAGTCCATAAAATTTTATTTACAAAACAGGCAGATTTTAGCCCATGGGCCATCATTTGCTCACCCTGATACAGTGAGACAGTTTTTGTTTTGTTTTGTTTTGTTTTGTTTGCTATAGGGCGTCTGAGCTCACCAGAAAGACAGAGAGAGACAGAAAGCGAGAAATCACCCTCCAGGGGGGATGGCCACGCCACAATCCCTTTTCCTCCATTCTCCTCTTGGGATCTTGAGCACATATGCACACACACACCCAGCATGTGCCCAGTGTTAGTTTAAGTCACCAGGTCCAGGACTCGAACCACGGTCAACTACATGGGAGTCCAGCGACACAGCCATTACACTAACTGCTGGTCCCCAGTGAGTCAGTTTTCCCAAACATTTTGTATGTTTTCATCTTTAAAAACTCAATTAATTTACTTATTCCATGAGAGAAAGATAGAGGCAGAGAGAGAGGTAGAGAGATGAGAACCCCCAGCAGGGCCTTCATGTAATATACTCCAGACCCAGCCTGTTTAGATCACAGGCAGGAGCCTTGAACCTGAGACCCACCCGTGTGGGTTTATCATTGCAGAGAGCTGCATTACTGCCATACCATGGTTTGGCCCTGTATATTTTAATCTTCATAACAGCTCTATGTAGTAGATGCTAATTGTTTATCACATATTACAGATGAGGAAACTGAGGCACAGAGAAGTCTTTGGGTATTGTTTTGTTTTGTTTTATTTTGTTTTGGCTCTAGGGTGTGTGTTCTGGCCTGAGAGAGACAGAGAGAGAGTGAGGGAGGGAGGAAGGGAGGGAAAATGAGAAAGCACCCCACCCTTCACCCAGCTTACCCAGGGGTGATAGCCATGTTGCAGTCCTGTCTCCTTCATTCTCCTTTTGGGATTTTGGGCATGCACGCACACACACCCTGTGTATTTTTCAAGCTGCCAAATCTGGGACTCAGATTGCTTAGTCAGCCTCATGGGATCCAGCTGTCTTAACCACCATGCCACTGGCTGGCCCCAGAGGTTACATAACTTGAGAAAGGTCACTTGGCTGGTAAGTGGAAGAGCTGGGGTTTGAATCTAGGCAGCCTGTCCTTAGAGCCTGCCTTCCTGCCCACTTCTTTGTCTTGTGAGGGTGGGGAGAGAGCATGAAGCTGAATCCTGTGGCCTGGAAGTGTCCCCTTGTTCACCCCACTCCTCTTCCTATGGTGAGCCCTGAGTAATGAAACTCTTGTTCCTGCCTCCTTTCCCAGGAACATTGATACCCTCATTGTTGATGTCTACCCTGTGCTGGACACACCTGCCAAGCAGGTCCTCTGGCAATTCATCTACCAGCTGCTGACCTATGAGGAGCAGGAGCTCTGCCAGGAGAAGATCACCTGCTTCCTGGGCTACACAGCCATGACAGGTAAGTGCCCCCTCCTGTGCTTCTCCCCTGCCTGCAGCCAGGTACCTTTGAGGTCTTAGAGATGATGTGGGTCCTCTTACACCCAACAGAGTGCCCACACACCATGCAGATACGTACACACCCAACACACCAGGGCTTGGCCCAGGCCTGGCCCCATGGTCTTGCCTTCCCAACTCGACTTTTACCCTGTAAAACCTGAGGCTTTTTTTTTTTTTTTTTTTTTTTTTTTTTTTTGTGTTTTTTTTTTTTTTTTTTTTTTTTTTTTAATTTGCTAGAGGATGGGACAGAGAGAGAGCTGGAAAGTGAGAAAGCATCCCCCAGAGGGAATGGTCACACCACAATTCGTTTTCCTGCATTTCTCCTTTTTAGATTTTGGGTATGCATGCACACACACCTGGAGTGTTTTTTAAGCCACCAGGTCTAGGGTTCAGGCTGTACAGTCAGACATATGGGATTCAGCCTCCCCGTGGGCTGGCCCAAAACTTCTTTTTTCAAAGTTTCTTTATCTCTTTAATGAAGAAGAAAGAAGGAATGAGAGGGAGAAACAGGGACAGGGAGAGAAAGACAAGCACCCTCAAATAGGTTATCAAGATGTGATCCTTCCCTCAGCCTTCCCAGCCAGCTAGGATCATGGGAACTACTCACTGCAGCTGAGCCCTAACCTGAGATGTTAGGTGCACCCGTAACTACTTGGGTCTTGGGGTTCTCACTCACAAAATAGTGGTGAGTTCAGTGGTTGTGCTTTGCAACCTAGGCAATGTGGTACAGATCAATAAATTTGTGTGGTCTCTGTTGAGAGACACAGCTGTGCATGCAACCTGGATTATGAGCATAGAGCCAGTCACAACTGGCTGGTAGGCTCCTAGTGTGGATGCACACACACCTACACACACATACACTCACACACATGGGCCTGTGGGACCACATGCAGCCTCAGCTCCCTGCTCTGCTCACCTGCCAATGGATGCCCCCTTTGTGCCCACGAAACTATGCATGTCAGTATTTAGGCCTTGTGAACAGAAAGTGTGAATTTACTTTGTCTAGGCACTCCATACCTTTGTGACAGTCTCTGCAGATAAGTTACAAGCTGGCTCTTGCATGCTCACTATCCCTGGTCCCAGAGACCTATAATTTTTTGGGGAGGGCTGACAGTCCCATACATCTCCCCAGATCTAGAACCTTCTATTTTACCCCACAAGGCCTTGTGGGCATCAGGGACAAGACCTGGTCCAAGCACAGGGCTTGAGATCGTCGAAGCATGGGTTCCAAGGTTCTTGTCATAAGCAGAACCTTGTTGGGGTGTTCTATGGCCACTCCCACCTGGGCTTCTGTCTTCAGCTGGCTGCACCTAGGTGCTCCTCCTATTCATGGCTCCAGGGCTTCCCCTGACAGTTTTCCTAGAAGTGAGCAGAGCAGGCCCCATGGCCTGGGGTCCAGGTGTTAGTGCACACGGCTTTGGCCCTTACTCTCGTTTTTGGAGGCCCCTTGTCTGGCTAAGAAGACAAGGGGCCTTATCTTCCTGCATATCCCACAACAGAGCCAGAGCCTGAACTGGACCTGGAGCCGGAGCCGGAGCTGGAGCCGGAGCCAGTGCCTGAGCCCCAGCTGCGGAGCTCCCTGAGGGCCTCTTCTATGTGCCGCCGCAGCCTCCGGTCCCAGGGCCTGGAGGCCAGCCTTAGCTGCAGTAAGGCCCCAGATGGAAGGCTGGAGAGGTGGGAAGCTATAATTGGGGCTCAGTGTTCCCACCTTCAAAAAAGGCTTGGTGAGATGAGAAATCCCAGGGGATGAGAGTGAATGGGGCTGAGTGAGTGGTGGCTCTCCTGATCTGTAGGACCTGGTGGTTCTGGGCTTGGTTTTGGGCCAGGGGGAGGGCCTGAACCTTGGGGCTCAGATGTGGTAACTAGACCCCCATGGAAGACTCAGCCCTCCTCATTCCTCAGCAGGTCCCAGTGACTGCCCTGAGATGCCTCTTCCTCTGATCCCAGGAGAGCGCCAGGCGGGTGATGGCACATCCCTCCCTGAGACCCCCAACCCCAAGATGGTGAGACCTTCTCTCTGCCCTCCAGGTGGGATCAATGGAGGAGAGGGTGGGTGGCCCATGACTGCTGTGGCTGCTTCAGGCTGGGGCAGACTCTTCCCTGTCAGATCACCCAGGCCTGCCTCTGTAACTATGTGAGGGAAGTGGGAATAGACTGGACTCACTCCTGCCTCCCCCCAGATGTCGGCTGTCTATGCGGAGCTTGAGTCACGACTGAGCAGCAGCTTCAAAGGGAAGATAGGGACCATGTCCAAATCCCGGGCTTCTCCCCCAGGCCCCAGCCCGGCAGGCACTTCAGGTAGGAGCTCAGCTGGTCCCAGGTTCTGAGGGCAGAACTGGACTCTGTCTTTCCAGCTGTCTGTCTGGGTGCTGTACCCACTCCAGGGCCCACCCCAGAACTTCTCTGTTCTATGGCTGTATGACTAGATTCCTTATGTGAGGAACCCCACAGGCCTCCATGAGTGGGTAGTGACCTAGTGGCCATCAAGGCCGGCATTGCACCAGCCCCTTCCACACCCTCCGTGATCCTCACCCCAGCTGTGGATCTAGAAAAAATGACTATTCCCCGGGAAGTCCCCGAGTTAGCATGACTTGGACAAACCATTAAATGTACGCATTGCTTCATAAACAGTACAACTGGGAAGACAGTTTCTCCTGAGTTCAGAAAGCAGACCCCTGGGAGATGCTCCAGAAGCCCAGGGCTGGCTGGATATGGGAGGTGCCTCATGGACCTAGGTCTGGGGTCTAGGAAGGTCCCCTCAGCCCATTGAGTTGTGTTGAGTGGGCCTTCAGTGGGATCTCTAGTGTCCATTCTCAGAAGAACAGGGGTCTGGCTTGTCCGGGGCAAGATGTGCTTTTCCTAACCAACTCTAGCCTTTGGTTGCCCTCAGGGAGGGGCCTAAGAGGCAGGATCACCCAGGGCCTTCCTACGCTGTCTAG
>NW_006159565.1:2832064-2836376 GCF_000334495.1 Tupaia belangeri chinensis
AAAGAGGAAGGCCCCACGGCACACAGACAACCTACCTCAGGGCTTTCCCCCTCCACCTGCACCTGGAACCCAGGTGCTGGATGAAGAGGGGGCCTCACACTCTGTCTCCCAACCCAGGGCCCAGGACCCTGTCCAGCATCTCATGGCCCAGCGAGCGACTCGTGCCCTCCCCCTGCTACTACCCGCTGTGCTCAGGAGGCCTGGCCTCCCCCAGCAGCTCCGAGTCCCACCCCTACGCCAGCCTGGACAGCAGCAGGGCGCCCTCCCCACAGCCGAGCCCTGGGCCTGTCCACCCTGACAGCCCTCCCAGCCCGGATCCTGCCCGCCCACCCAGCCGCAGGAAACTCTTCACCTTCTCCCGCCCAATGCGGAACCGGGATACTGACCGCTTCCTGGATGCGCTGAGCGAGCAGCTGGGCCCCCGGGTCACCATCGTGGATGATTTCCTGACCCCTGAGAATGACTATGAGGAGGTGGGCTTGCAGGCCAGGAGGGTAGGGGTGAGGTGTGGACGTCTGTAGGGGGAGCAGTGGCCCCAGGCTCCTGCAAGAGATCTACTGCTCTTGGCTACCCCAGGCTACTCCACTCTTTGGCTTGAGTTATCCCACCCCTTGCTCCCGGCTATTCATCCCCTGTTTAAAGCTATCCTGCCCCTTGCTGGAGGCTGTCCCATATAACCTGTCCTAGGTCATCCCATTCCTTATCCCAGGCTACCTCGTCCATAGTCACAGGCTAAGCCTCAGTTCTCTGTCCCTCTTCCGGTCCTCCCACCTTTAGCCCTGTGTCTCAGGTTATCCCAGTCACCCTCACCTTGCCTCATGCTTCACACATACACACACACACACACACACACACACACACACACACACACCTCTACATCTATTCTAGTCTCTCTGGGCCCAGCATCATCCTCTCCTTACCTTGCTCTCTCCCCACCAGATGAGTTTCCACGATGACCAGGGCAGCTTTGTGACCAATGAGCGGAGCAGCGCTAGCGACTGCATCAGCAGCAGTGAGGAAGGCAGCTCCCTGACCTACTCCTCCATCTCTGACCACATCCCTCCACCCCCACTCAGTCCACCACCACTGCCACCCCACACCCCTGCCCCCTCCTGTGCCCTGTGCACCCCCCATGTTGTCCCGGGGCCTGGGCCACCGGCGCAGTGAGACCAGCCATATGAGTGTCAAGCGCTTGCGGTGGGAGCAGGTGGAGAACTCAGAAGGCACCATCTGGGGTCAGGTAGGTGATCCGGGGCTCACCAGTGCCCTACTCCAGGGGAGGGCAACCTGGGCAGGTGTATTGAAGATGAGATCCATCTTCCAGGCTTTCAACATCAGCTAAAATATCCCCTGGTCTTCCCTAGGAAGAGAGGAGGCCCAGTGCAAAGATAATGCCCATCCTTGGTAGTCAGTGCAGATATTGAAGCTGGTATCTATGTCCTTAAGCCAAAGACACACTGAGAACACCTGGAAATGCTTCCACATTCACCCTCAAAACCTACCACTCTTGAGGCCAGACATGTTCTCTTAGGTAGAGTCTTAAAAAGGAAGCTGGTGGAACCAACAGGTGGCGTAATGGCTACGTCGCTGGACTTCCATGTTGTCAACCATGGTTCGAGTCCCAGACCAGTGGCTTAAACTCACACTGGGAACGTGTGTGTGCATGCCCAAGATCTCGAGAGGAGAGTGAAGGAGAAGAGACTGCAGCATGGTCATCCCCCCTGGCGGGTGATTTCTCGCTTTCTGTCTGTCTTTCTGGAGAGTGCAGGTGCCCTATAACAAAAAAAACTCTCCACAAAATAAAAGGAAGCTGGTCTGATTTCCTGCACACCAGTCTCCTCTTCCACTTCAATGCTTGAATTTAATGAGGGAGAGAAAGACAAGCGCCCCTCAACAGGTTCACCACTGCCATCTTCTGGTCCTGGTTCTGTCTCCTGCCCTCCCTGCCAAGGTGGCATCAGCTCATATCCCCAGGCACCTTCCCATGTTGCTAATAAAGATGCTCAGCAGGACATGGTCACAAACAGGGACCTCCTGGGTCCTCTGGAGACCTCACTCCTACCAGTAGATAGGTCTCCAAGCCTCGCTCCACAGGATGGTCCTTCTGCTGATTACCAAAGATGGACACAAGGACACAGGTCACACATCTGGCCGAGTCCAAATCCACACCAGCTGTCCCTTCCCTGAAGCCATGTTCTGTCCCTGCCTTGCTGCCATGCGTGTCTCTGCCTGCCCTCCCTTCGGGATCTTCCCCTTGGCAGCTACACCATCCTCACTCCATGCCCAAGCCCCAGCTGGCTGTTTCAGATGGTCACCTCTCCTAGACCATTCATCCAGCTTCCAGTTCCTAGATGTCACTGCTTCAGTGTCCCCAGTGCCAGCTCACTCTGCCCAGGGTGGCTCCAGCAAACTCATTTCCTGCAATGGAGACCTGAAAAAAAAAGGCCCGGCCCCTCAGCCACCTCCTTGAGCCCCCTTCATTGACTCCAGCCCCTTTATAACTCCTTTACATCTCCAGTTCCAGCCCAGCTTGAGGCTTCTGCATGGACAGAACTCCAAGTGTGAGTGTATTATTGCCAGGAGAAGCCAGCTCACCACTAGGGTGATCTGGCCTCCTTGGTAGTCTCCACCTGCTTGTGGCTTTATTCCGGGGCCTGATGAGTACTCTCCCTCAAGTGCCCCCGGGGTAGCCCTGAGAGAGTGGCCGGAGGTGGGGATGGAAGAGGGCAGGCTAGTTGGAACTGTTTCTTCTACTCTGAACCTCCAATCCTCCCTCGCAGCTCGGGGAAGACTCTGACTATGATAAGCTGAGCGACATGGTGAAATACCTCGACCTGGAGCTCCACTTTGGCACCCAGAAACCTGCTAGTGAGTGGCTAGTGACTTGGGGGGAACCCTAGATGCCACACCATCTGTAGCAGCTCACCCACTGCCTTCTCTGGCATCCCTGGATTGAGTCTCTGAGGGGCTGCACCACGGACTGCTGTTTACCTAATGAGCCTTCAAACCTGCAAGCCCCAAGTTATTTAACTTCTTGGAGTCTCAGTTTTTTCCATCTCAAAGTGGAGCTAGTAGTCATACCTGGCATTTACTTACTTGCTAACCAAATGCCAGGCATTCTCATTACTAAATTAATCCATGACAACTCTAATAAAGAAGCACAGAGAGGCTAAATTGTTCAAAGTTACACAGCCAGAATAGGGTCGGCCTGAAGCATTCACAAATATGGTTTCACTCTCCCCTGCTCCTATCTGGGCATCCCCACATAGCTGCTGGGTGGGCTTGAAGCTGCCAGAATTATTGTGTATAGCAGGTGGTCCCAGGATGGAGAAGAAAGACCCTGTCCATTTAGGAATCATCTGAAAATACGAGAGTGGTGGGTTTTCATTGCTCTGCCAGCTCAGTCCCAAGGGCCAGGAAGAGAGGGTGTTTCAGGAGGTAGCAGTGGGGGATGGATGTGCACCACACACACCGTGTTCAACTAGACCCCAGCGTCCACTCAGGGCTGATTTGCTTAAGGATGTACTTGAGGGGAGGTGGGTCTTGACCTTTGGCTGTAGCCACACCACTCGGGTCCTCCCACGGCCAACTTCAACCTCCCCTCATTAAAGTGTCGTTTCCCTTGCAGAGCCGGTCCCTGGGCCCGAGCCCTTCAGAAAGAAGGAAGTCGTGGAGATCCTGTCCCACAAGAAGGCTTACAACACCTGTGAGGAGCTGGGAGCCCCAAGGGCTGTGAAGAGCGGAGCCTCGGACTCCCCAGGGGGGATGGCAGAGATTAGATTGTGTGGGCCCAGACACCTTTCACCCATCTTGGTGAAGGCCTCTCCCATGCTCCACTGCTAACTAGATCCCACCTGGGTGCAGGTGCGGTCGGTGGCTCTACCCCATCGGCCTTGCCTCTCGTCCACTCCATCCTTACTCTTTAATTGGCTCCCAGTTTTGGCCTCCCTTCCAGCTCAACCTCCCCCTCACAGACTTCGCCCTATTTCCTGGCCCTAACCCCAACAGACCTCACCCAGTGAGGGTCTGTCTAGGTCTATCTCCTTGAGAGCCCAGCCCGCACCCTTTAATCCGCCGCAGGAGGACCCCTAGCTCTTGGCGGACTGCCTCCCCTGCGGCGTCCTCCCTAGGCCCCGCCCCTTTCATTGGACCCACCCTGACTCCACCCACTAGCCTCTTGCCGCTCTAGAAGCCCCGCCCCCTACCACCCGGCCCCGCCCCAGCTCACCATCGCGGCACCGCCCACAGCCATTCTCCTGGCTCACCTGAAGCTGAGTCCCGCTGAGCTGCGGCCGGGGGTCCTGAGCATGGA
>NW_006159565.1:2836804-2853869 GCF_000334495.1 Tupaia belangeri chinensis
CTGCGGCGGGTGCTCATGAGCATGGAGCCCCGGCGACTGGAGCCCGCGCACCTGGCGCAGCTGCTGCTCTTTGCCCCCGACGCCGACGAGGAGCAGCGCTATCAGGCCTTCCGCGAGACGCCCGGCCGCCTCAGCGAGCCGGACCAGTTCGTCCTGCAGGTGCAGCAGCCGCGCGACCCCGGCTTCAGCCTCGGCCGTCAAGTCGGGGCTCTCGCTATGGTTGAGGGCTGCTTCTGTCTCACACCCCTTTGGTACCGCCACGCACTCACGCCTCTGAGTCCCGATTTAACACTAGGCCTAATGACTAGTTCTCACTCGGTGTCTAGGGAGGGTGGAATGAGGGCGCCCCCTAGGGCTCGTGCTTATTTTTTCCTAAGAGCACACCAGGCCCAGTCAGGCAGCTGAACTTCACTCCAGACTGCGATGGGGCAGTGGGTCTCCTAGCGAGGGAGGAGTGAGTCCTGGTCCTACCTTTGCTACAGATGCTGTCGGTTCCCGAATACAAGACCCGCCTGCGCAGCCTCCACTTCCAGGCCACCCTACAGGAGAAGACGGAAGAAATCCGGGCCAGCCTTGAGTGCTTGCGCCAGGCCTCGCTAGAGCTCAAGAACAGCCGGAAGCTAGCCAAGATCCTGGAGGTCAGGGGGCATCCCCTCCCTACTTATGCCTCCTGGAGTTTCCAGCCTAGAGGTCCATTCCAGATAGCTGGGCCAGGGGGAGGGTGGCTGTTGGGACAGAACCGGCCCACCTTCCTCTCCACAGTTCGTGTTGGCCATGGGCAACTATCTCAATGATGGACAACCCAAAACCAACAAGACTACAGGCTTCAAGATCAACTTTCTGACAGAGGTGAGGGGACCAGTCAGCAGTAAATGATTAGCTTACTCTGACAGCCAGGTGCAAAGGACAAGTCTAAATGTTGTGGCAGAGGGGAAGAGAGGACATTTTGACCAAGGAGGGCCCTACCCCTGGATATGAGGATGGGGATGGGAAAAGGTGACTTCTTCAAACTATGCCTCAGAATCTGACAAAATGGAGTTGGGGAGGGGAGTCAGAGAATGTCAAAGACCAGGAGTTGATGCCACAGTCCAGAAGCGGGGCCCACGTGACCAGTAATCTGATAGGGTCCTTCAGGATGTATGTTGGGGGTCACTTGCAGCTGAATTCCACCAAGACAGTGGATGGGAAGTCCACCTTCCTGCACATTCTTGCCAAATCACTGAGCCAGCACTTCCCTGAACTCCTGGGCTTTGCTCAGGATCTGCCCACAGTGCCCCTGGCAGCCAAAGGTAGGCTGGATGAATGGGTGGGGAGGCGGAGGGATGCTGGCCTGGGCTGGGAGGATGGCCCCATGAAGCTCTGGTCTTTTTTCCTACAGTGAACCAGCGGGCCCTGACCAGCGACCTAGCTGACCTCCATGGCACCATCAGTGAGATACAGGCTGCCTGCCAGAGCATGTCCCCCTCCAGTGAGGACAAGTTTTCTGTGGTCATGGCGGTATCCTCTGAGCAACTGTCCCAGCATCAAGCTGGATCCTGGGGTGGCTGGGTAGAGCTGGCTATGTCTTCAGTGGCCATTGCAGACCTCATCTCCCAGTAGAGATTCTGGGCACAGGTTGCTGTGTGCTAGGGCTCCTGGGAGAGGTTCCATCCTGGGCCATTTAGAATCTAAGTGCTTATGCCAAGTCTGTGTGTGACTGAGGCTGGAGCTCTTTTGAGTGTCCCAAAGCCACTGCCCAGCTCTGTGTGCCCTCATGGGCAGTGGAACCCAGACTTAAGCCACCAGATAGAAGGAGAGGTCTTTCAGGCCCTACGAGCTAAAGGCAGTCAGGAACCCCCAGCAGGGCCTGGCTAGCGGAGCCGGCAAGTTGGAGTCAGGGTGGATAGGAGAGAAGGGCATGGGCACCTCCTCCTGCTCCCCTTCTCTAGCCCTACACTCCTCAAAGAAGAAGACAGTGCTTTGCCTGCTGAGGCTAAAGCTGGGTAAAGGGGAGGGCTCTGGGGACTGCCTATGTCCCAGGCATGGGCGCTCCCCCTAGAAAGCCCCTGGCAGGTATCCCTGCCCCCAGATGATGATGCCTGCTGGGGTTGAGTGTCCAGGTAGGAATGTGGCATCAAGTCCTACCCTTCCTCTCAGGCAGGAGACCTCGCACTAACTGCTGCTTGTGAAAGGTGCTTCTCACACCCATTCCCTTTAGCCTATATACCATCCAGATGTTTTGCAGATATGGAAACCAAGGTTGTTCAGGTGAGAGTTAATCTAGGGGTGCCTACCTGCTTCTTCAGCTTAGCTGTCCCCAGAGAGAGGTCGAATGTTCATTGAAGAGCAGTCTCTGCAGAGAGACTTGAATAGGCCCAAATTCTGACTCGGTTGTTTACTGGCTGTATGACTTTGGTCAAGTTGCTTGCCCTCTTTGAGCCCAGTTTCTCTTCAGCAAAAAGAGGTCATGAGAGGACCAGCAGTTAGCGTAATGGCTATGTTGCTGAACTCCCATGTAGCCGACCACGGTTCGAGTCCCGGACCCAGTGGCTTAAACTCACGCCAGGCGCATGTGTGTGCATGCCCAAGATCCTGAAAAGAGAATGGAGGAGAAGGGATTGCAGTGTGGCCATCCGCCCTGGGGGGTGATTTCTCGCTTTCTATCTCTCTGTCCTTCTGGCTAGCGCAAGTGCCCTATAGCAAAACAAACAAACAAAAAACAAACTGCTTGCCCTCTTTGAGCCCAGTTTCTCTTCAGCAAAAAGAGGTCATGAGAGGACCAGCAGTTAGCGTAATGGCTATGTTGCTGAACTCCCATGTAGCCGACCACGGTTCGAGTCCCGGACCCAGTGGCTTAAACTCACGCCAGGCGCATGTGTGTGCATGCCCAAGATCCTGAAAAGAGAATGGAGGAGAAGGGATTGCAGTGTGGCCATCCGCCCTGGGGGGTGATTTCTCGCTTTCTATCTCTCTGTCCTTCTGGCTAGCGCAAGTGCCCTATAGCAAAACAAACAAACAAAAAACAAACAAACAAACAAAAAACCTCTCCCCCCCCCAAATAAAAGAGGTCATGAGAATTCTCATGACAGGGGACTGTTGTGGTCATTAACTGGTTACAACACAACTGGGTTCAACCTTGGTTCTGACATTGTTCACTGTGTGATCATGGTCTAGTTTCTAAACCCTGTGCTGCCATTCCTTCACATGCAATGGGGATGATCTGCTGCACAGAGATGTTATGATGAAGTAAGAATGTGCAAAAGCTTAGAACAAAGCTTGGCACAGCTTAAGTGCTTAAAAACCATGGTAGTGATTCAGCTGGATTTTTTTGAGCACTTACTATGTGCTAGATACTATTCCAAACAAAAACAAGTTTGTACTGGGGGCACAGAAAATGATCTTGTGAACAGTTTGAGATAGTGACCAGTGCTATAGAGAAAAGAAAGAGTAAGTCTTAGTGGCAGAGGAGCTTCTGTTTAGGTGGCTGGGAGGAAGGAGGCGGTAGTCTCTGAGCAAAGCCCCAGGGAAAAGAGCAGCACTGAAAGGCCCAAGGCTGCCATGGATGGCAAGATCCATGATAAACTTCCTGTGCTTTGGGACTGGAGCTCCTGGACAGGGCACCGTCCCTGCTGACGCAGAACTCAGAGTGAGTGTGGGCAGCTAGGGCGCTATCTGGGGTCATCAGCCAGGAAACCAGGGGCACCCAGGAGACTGACTTCTTCCTTAACGGAGACTCATCAGTCTTTCCTGGAGACAGCCCAGCCAGTGCTGCGAGCGCTGGATGCACTGCAGCGGGAGGCCATGGAGGAACTGAGCAAGGCGCTGGCTTTCTTTGGAGAAGATTCTAAAGCCACCACCTCTGAAGCCTTCTTCGGCATCTTCGCAGAGTTCATGAGCAAGTTCGAGGTGAGCCATGGAGGAGGCCTAAGAGGTCCCTTAGGAGAGGCTGGGACCAAAGGTCAAATGATGGGGCCCTTGTGCAGTCTGGGCCAAGAGAGCGTCCCCAGTGAGTGACATGTCCCTCTATGCCCCATGGGTTGGGAGGCACACAACCTCAGCGCTGACTATCTGGGGTGGGAAGACAAGGCAGGAACACAAAGTGCCTCCTGGCGGCACTGACCACTCCCTCCCCACATTTGTGCTTCCTTCCCCAGCGAGCGCTCAGCGACCTGCAGGCTGGGGAGGGCTCACGAAGCTCTGGGATGATTTCACCTCTGGCTTGGTGACAACGGCCACTCAGCATCCTCTGCAGCCTGAGTTCAGAGACTGACGCCAGAGGCTACACCTGAGAGTGTGGTTCAGATACCGCCTAGGTCTGGGGTCCCTGTGCCCAGGCACTGAGCACGCGGCCTGGCTGCCAGAGGGAAGGGCCTGGGCGTGGGGCCAGGCTGCCACCCGCGTCTCCAGCTACCTCAGCTGCCAAGTTCCAGCCAGGGCCCTCCTCTGCCCACCCTCATTCTGCCCCCTGTCTGGGCCCAGACTCCCTAGGGAGCGGGAGCCATGATGGGCAGACACCAAGAAGACTGAGCCCATCAGGCCAGGCTTTGCCCTACACTATTGGCTTGCTACGCCCACTTCCCACCTCTCTCCTGAGCATATTCAATAAAGTGCTGTTACGCTTGCCCCAGGTCATGCATGGATTATGCAGTGATTACACCCCAGAGCAGTTGGCTCCCAGGCAGCAGGATGCACCTGCCTCACAGAAGGTTGTGTGAACCTCCTTTCTGAGCTGGAAGCTCGTGAACATGCAGCCAAGCCAGCATGGGAGGGCCTGGGGGCCCCTCACCCAGCTTGCCACATGGAGGATGGTGGGCAGGCAGGAAAGCCCAAAGTACCTGGACCAGAGGTTTTGAAAGCTGGAAGAAGCTGCAGTTGACTACAGCTAAGGACAAGAGGAGAGAGGCCTGGGAGTGAGACAGGGAAGGAGTGAAGTAGGAAGACCCCTAAGGCAGACTGCAGAACTGACCCAGAATTTTCCTCTGGGACAAGTGGTAATCAGAGTTAGTAGGGAGGTTGGAGAGTGGAAAGGGGGTTATTAGGAGAGAGATGGAATGGGGAGATGTTCAGGTGGTGATGAACAGGATTTGGTGGTTTGCAGGTTTCTTACCTGGATGGGTAGTGATGATATTTCCTCACAGACCCTGTGAGCTAGGCAGGTTTGGGGGCAGAGAAGACAATCTGGGACATGTTTGGTTGGTACCTGAGTCTGTTTTTTATATGTATCTGGTTAGATGATGGCACTACCTAGATGCCAGGAACAGGTAGAGCAGGGAGGAAGGAGGGTGTGCATGCTCTGGTGGATAGATCCAGGGTTTAGGCAGCTTCCCATTAACTTATCCCTTAACTTTTTCCCAGAAAAGTCTGAAATGGGCTTTAAACCTGTCTCTTGGATGTTTTTTTTCTTCCTGGTACAATTATTGAGTCATCAGGAAAGTCATGACATATTTTTCTATGCAAAAATGCATCATGACTTTCCTGACAACCCAATAAACGGCTACTGTTGCTACTGAGCAGTATAAGGGATCGATTCAGTTCTTCCCAGTCTCCAACAGGGCCTTCTTTGAATGTCCTTTATTTGTTCCCTACTCACAATCACCATATCTAAACCAAAATGGATACTTCAAGGGGGAATGTGGCTAGTAGGTTACATTTCTCTTTAGTAACTCAAGCTGGGTGGTTTCTATAAGTTCCCAGTGCCTGTATACTAGGAAGCATGTCAGAAGTCATTTAAAATTCTTGTGTTAAGATCTATAGAGATTTCAGACTACCAGGCATAATCCCCAGGCCCAGCTAGATCATATGGCATTTTTCTGCAAGGAAGAAAAATATGCCCTCTCTAGGAGATCCAGCCTTTTGATAGCGGAGTTTGGCAAATCAAGAACTAACTAGGTTTTCTCCCTAACATGCTTTCTATCAGTTAATGTACTTACCACAACAATGCCGGGTAGCAAACTGTCCTTAAGATGGCAACCACTCTTGGGGACCAGCAGGTGGCATGGTGGCTAAGGTGCTGGACATTCCCACATGGCCGACATGGTTTGAGTCCCGGAACTGGTGGCTTGTTTTCTCACTTTCTCTCTCTCTCTCTCTGGTCAAATTAAAAAAATAAATGAACGAATAAATAAAATTAAATAAATAAATCTTTAAAAAAAAAAGATGGCAACCACTCTATGGGTCACCTGGGCGATTCTTATCTGGGCCAGACTCAGTGGGCTCCCTCGTGCATCTGCAGTCAGTTGTGAGTCAGTTAGCAGCTTTGCTAATTATGCAGAGTTCTTTCCCATGTTTCTGAGGCTTTGGCTGGGAAAGCTGGAGTACTCTTCCGTGGTCTCTCATCTTGCACTCAAATAGCCAAGACTGTCCACATGATATAGAGAGGGATTCAACAAATAAGCAAAGGCACAGAAAATCGCTGTGAAGAAGGTTTAGGCTCAGAATCAGCACATCATCCCTTCTGCTACATTCTGTTATCAAAGCAAATGACAGGACCAGCCTAGATTCTAGAGAAAGGGAAACAAATCTGACGCTTGATGGAAGATGCTGTGAAATCACATTGCACAGGATGTGGATTCAGGGACAGATGGAGAATCAGGGCTATTTTTGAAAACAACCATGCCTCCTTGGCCAGGTGCTCTGAGAAGATCCCAACCTTCTTAAGATACCCAGTGGCCGTGGTCCTCCTGGACCCAGTCCAGCTGGTTACCCATTCTCATGTGTCTATAGGTGACATGCTTCTTTCTGTCTTACCTGGTCACCAAGAGTTACCTGACTCTTCTTCAAATATTTAGTCCAGTGAGCAGTGATGGTCTACACCTGCCTGGCAACCAGACTCATTCTTCTGTCAAGAAAAGCTCCCTGTTTTTCCTTTGGGAAATGATCTTTACCCTAATCCCAGGCCCTGCAGCTGTGCTGATTGAATAAGCATGATCTCATGACTGGCAGAATAGCTCAGAGTTAATCCAAGACTCAAATTGGAACTATTTGAAATGAAAGGATCTCTTTCCTCTGCAATTGCTGAGTGTATAGAAGGTGGCGGCCACCTGTGTGGTTGTAAAGCCAATACAGGAGAGAAAAAAGAGGAGAGAAGATCACCATGTACATCTCTATTCCTGGATTTAACCATGCCTGAAGTAGACATCTGGACTTGTCAGTCTCCAAGTCAACTAATCCCCCCAATATTTTTAAATGTGTAAAACTTATTTTAATTTCTTGGCTCAGGCTGGTTTGGATGGAATTCTTTCACTTACAATCCTAAGACGGTTGGCTAACATGCCTGTCAACAGGTACCTACAGATGTTCAGTCCATTGGATGTGCTCAGTGAGCTCTTCATTCATAAATGCTTTTACCAATATTCTGTCACTTCCTATGTGCCAGGCACAATCTTATGGGTCATCCTCTCTGGGTTTGGGTAACCACTCCGAAGGTATATTTTATGGAGGTTCTACCCCAGAATCAATGCAAAGTCCTGGATGAGCCAGCCTGTGTACCACACCTCTCCCACTCCCAATTCTTCACCAGCTAGCAAGGTGTAAATGCAGACACTTATGCCCCAGGGGTTTATTTATCCCTCAGTAATGCAAAATAACATCACCAATTACACTGCCTTTCCAAATAAGGGTATCAGTTCCTGTTTACTAGGTAAGTCAACATCTTTGCCTATTTAATTTCATTTTACTTTCACAACAACCCACTGAGGTGACTTTTGTTATCTCTCTCTCTTTTTTTTTTTTTTTTTTGCAAATGTGAGTCTGACTCTCAGAAAGTTTCTTCACATGACTTGCTGAAGTCCATCTAAATCTAAAGCCCATCCTCTGAGGGAACTATCTCCTTTGTCTTGCTTAACACAACCATTGATTTTAAAAAAAAGTTATTTATTTTACATTCTTTCACTGAACATCGTTCTGAGGGCCATACACACTGGTAACTTTAATGTAAAGGCCTTAGGACTTTCTCACCTCCTCCTGTTCCTCCCTATATTAGTCTCCTAGGGCTGCCATAACAAAATGCCACACACTGGGGGGCTTAAAACACAGACTTTTATCTTCTTACAGTTTTGGAGACTAGAAGTCTAGTGTCAAAGTGCTGGCAGGTTTGGTTCCTCCTAAGGCTGTTCTTTCTGGATTGCAGATGGCAGCATTCTTTTTCTTTTTCTTTTTCTTTTTTATTTTTTTCCAGTATTTGCCATAGGGCTCAGGCACTTGCCAGAGAGAGGGAAAATAAGAAATCACGTCCGCCCCACCATAGCCACACTATGATTCCTTCTTCTCCTCCCTCTTGAGATTTTGGGCACACACACACACACACACACACACACACACACACACATGTGCCTGGCACATTTTCCAAGCCACCAGGTCCAGGACTCAAACCATGCAATGGGCCATGTGGAATCCAGCCACCCAAATCACCACAGCACTGGCTGGGCCCTTAATAACCTTTTTATAGACCTTATCTCTAAATACACTCACATTCCAAGGTACTGGAGGTTGAACTCTCCAAGATATGAAATTGGGGGAAGGGGAGACACAATTCAGTCCATAACTCTTCTTTATCAGGCACCAAAGATATATTGGGTCATTGGAAAAATCAAGACACATTGTTTTGCATAGAAAAACAGAAAAATGCATTGTGACTTTTCTTTTTTTAATTATTTTATTTATTAATTCATTTATTTTAATTTGACCAGAGAGGGAGGGAAAGTGAGAAGGCAAGGGAAAGTGAGAAGGCAACCCACCAGGTCCGGGACTCAAATCATGGTCAGCCATGTGGGAGTATCCAGCACCTTAACCACCACACCACCTACTAGTCCCCCATCGTGACTTTTCACAGGGAAAGTATTCTATCAGGCAGGATTTCTCTCCCCTCCTCTCTTTGAAAGCTTCTATGCATCTAGTCTATCATCCCATGGCACTCACTCTCAACTTGTGCAATTTAGAGCTAATACTCTGTCTATGCTATCCACTATCCTCCCCAAACTCCCAGGGCTCTCAGTCTATCAGTGAGACTCTCCACTGACTCTTCTATACCTGTGAACAGAACATTCATCCCTCCCACACTATTCCCTAAGAGCAGTTCTTACTCTGGTGGCTATTGCTTCCTCATTCTTGCCTTTAGTGAAGCTAAAGCTTTCAGTGTCTTTACTCACTGCCTCTGTGTCTTCATGGTCCATTTACCTCTGGGCACACTGCAGTCTGGCTTTCTCTCCCATCATTCCCCTACACCTGCTATCACTCTGACAGGAAGCCATGGAGAGAGTCTGTTGTCCTTATCTTACTTGACCTTTCAGCAGCATTGGGTACTGTTTACCCTCCCTTGGCAAATTCACACCCACATACCCAGAGTTCAGCTACCAGGTGTCTACTTGCCAATAAGCCTGTCTTCTGGTTGATTTCCCTTGGCCCAGCTGCTTCTGACCTTTGCATACATCAAGTGCTCAACAATTACCCACTAAATCAAACCAAAATAACACCAAGGTAAATGGCTCCCAGTTGTTCAAGAAAATGATGGACTTCTCTCTATGAAATAGTTTGGCATTGTATACCCAAAGCTCTAAAACAAGGGTTGCAAACGAAATATCTTCAGAGACCTGACAAACAATTCAAACGTACGAAGTGGGCCAGGTACACAAGGCTGAGGGTGAAGAGTAATGCTACATAAGGGGAGAGACAGCAGGGAGCACAGGGAGTGAGGGAGACAGCAGGACAACAGGGAGCTGAGGGAGTCGGATGGTGACTGCCTTGTCTTGATGGTGGAAGGTTCTCTACTCCCTTCCCCCTTAGTGCCATGGGGGATGATAAGCCTCATGTTGCTTTCGCAAAGGAAGCCAGAAATCTAGATTTTTTTTTATTTTAAATGTCCCAATTTTTGTAATGTTGACAACCAATTCGAAACTTTACAGATTATTAATTATGAGCCAACATTTCTGTGAATCAAATGGAACTCAGTTTCAGGTTTCCAACTCCTGAAATAAAATATTTGGGCCACTTGATGTGATGCATTTATGCTTCTCTTGGGTAAAGTGGGGTATCCCATTAAAAAAAGACTTGATTTGGGACCAGCAGTTGGTGTAATGGCTATGTAGCTGGACTCCCATGTAGTGGACCACGATTTGAGTCCTGGACCCTGGTGGCTTAAACTCACGCCGGATGTATGTGTGTGCATGCCCAAGATCCTGAGGGGAGAATGGAGGAGAAGGGATTGCTGCGTGGCCATACCCCGGGGGTTGATTTCTCGATTTCTGTCTCTCTGTCTTTCTGGAGAGCGCACGTGCCCTATAGCAAAAACCTCTAAATAAATAAATAAATAAAAAGACGACTCAGTTTTAAAATTTAGCAAGGGAACTGTGTTTGGACTAGCTGATAGGGAATATTTTGAAGATGCTCTTGGTTTTAGGAAAACCATGAGATAAACTCTTTAGTCACAGGAAAACCTGGTACGTCTGTGTGCATGCCCAAATCCTGGGCAGGATAGAGAAATGGAGAAGGGATTATGATGTGACCACACTCCATTGGGGTGTACTTTCCTCATCACGTTTGCCTCATGGTGCTACGTTCTGTTTAATTTCTTCCTATCTCATTCCTAGTTCATTAATTCCCTCCATTAGCTGTGTTTAATCTTTGTTCAACTCACCTACTGAGTTTCTAATGTCCATTATTACTGTTTTCATTTATATAACTTCTATTTGGTTCTTTTTCAAACACACCTGATCATTTGTTTAATTAATTAATTAACTAATTCGAAAGATTATTTATTTCCTCCATGAGAGAGAGTGCAAGAGAGGAAGAGAGAGAGACAAAGAGACAGACACCCCCAACAGGGTCCCCATGCTGTGATCCACTCTGTCTCAGCTGGTTCAGATCACGGGCATACATATGTGTACCTGGTACACTTAAGGAGTTGTATCAGCGATACAAATCCAAAACTTTCCCATATGGGTCCAATTGCACCACCACTGTGCCATTATCCAGTCTGTATGTCTGATCAGTTTGATAGTCTCTTACTTCTCGTTCATAGTAATTTATTCCTTTATATTTTTTCCTTTTCTTTTCTTCTTCTTTTTTTTTTTTTTTTTTTTGGCATTGGGTGCATGTGCTTGCTGGAGAGAACTAGAGAGGGAAAGTGAGAAATCACCCACTGTGTGTAGGAGTGATCACACCAAAATCCCTTCTTAATTCTCCTCTCAAGATTTGGGGCACACACAATGTGCTGGGCATGATTTTCAACTCCCCAAGTTGAGGACTCTACTACAGTAAATATATTACACACACTTAATTTATATTCTGCATCTGAAAATTTTAATAACTGATATTTGGACAGGTACCTTTCTGGGCTTTTTTGTTAGATATTTTTGCTATAGGGCCTCTGAGCTCACTGGAGAGAGAGAGAAAGAGATAGAAACCGAGAAATCACCCACTCAGGGGTATGGCCACACCACACTCCATTCTCCTCTTAGGATCTTGGGCATGCACCAAGCATGAGTTTCAAGCCTCCGGGTCTGGAACTCAAAGCACGGTTGACCATGTGGGAGCCCAGCAACATAATCATCATGCCATCTTCTGGTCCCCCTTTTTTGTTATTTCTGTCTCATAGTGGTTTTCCTCTTGTGTTCTTCCTAATATTTTATTAGCAACTCTTATCCCTGGAACCCTATCTGTAGTGTTTCTATAAAGTCTAGGTTTAAAAGTACATTTCTTGGGGCCAGCAGGTGAAATGGTGATTAAGGTGCTGGACTCCCACATGGCCAACAGCAGCTCAAACCAGCACAGCACCACTTTTGCTGCCTTCTATGGGTTAAAGTGAGTTATGGGACCAACCTGGATTGAGGATGGAAGAGGCATGTTTACTGGGGGCTACCACACATGTTACCCTCCCCAGTGTCTTGTCATCCCTCGGCTCAATCTGCTAAAACCCTTCTACTGCAGGCACTGGCCAGTGCCCATCCCTTCCACTGGATGAGCTGGGAATGGGGACAACTTTCAGAGGTCCATAAGGTCCAGCCAACTGACACATAACCCAACAGTGCATTCCCTTCCTCAGCACAGCACCAGTGAAAGTTCTTATATTTAGACCTCTGCCCTCTGCCAGAGGCTGCCTGTGCTTCACCCACCAATAAAGTTTTTGTTGTCAGATGGATCCAGCTCCCAACCTGAAGAGGTAAATATAACCATTTACCTTTTCAGCACATCCCTGTATCAAATGTCACAGGATGGCTTATCTAGAAGGAGACATGGACAAGACAGTTTAGGCTATGAGATGTTTATTAGGGATCTACACTTAGAGAGGGATGAGGAGGAAGCAGGATTGGAAAGTCAGATAAATCAATTGGTGATGCAGGCCCAAGAAAGCCTTTGACACCTGATAGGGAGTACTGGACTAATGGTGTCCACTAGAGTATCCTTTTCAAGGGCCTACCCTGCCTCACTATATTGTTAGAAGCAGAAATGGGCTGTCCTATGACAGGTGTCACCTTGGGTGAGGTGACTGACTGCAGTTGAGGCCAGTCCGGAAGATGCTAATGGCTGGATTCTGATCTCACTTCCTGAAGAGTGGTGACTTCTTTCTTTCTTTTGGAGAGGTTTTGGCTATAGGGCGCATGTGTTTGCCAGAAAGACAAAGAGACAGAAAGTGAGAAATCACCCCCCCAGGGGGATGGCCATGCCACAATCCCTTCTCCTCCATTCTTCTCTCTGGATCTTGGGCACACACGCCCAGCGTGAGTTTAAGTCACCAGGTCTGGGACTCGAACCACAGTTGACTATATGGGAGTTCAGCGACATAGCCATTATGCTAACTGCTAGTCGCACGACTTCTTTTTTCAAAGAGCTTGCAAATGACACATATCTGTGTCTCTAGACATGTGACTCATGGAGGAGAAACAATATGTGATATGTGAAAAAGCAGAAGCCTGTTTACAAAAAATCCTTCCAACCAATAAAATCATAAAACACTAAGTGGAGAATTGGATTCTTCAAGATACCCAACCAAAATGGAAACTCTCAGGGCCAGCAAGTAGCATAGTGGTTAAGGCTTTGGACTCCTATATGGCCAACTGAAGTTTGAGTCCTAGACCTAGCAACTTAGAAATCACGCTGAGTGGGGCTGGTAGGTGGCATGTGGTTAAGGGCACTGGACTCCCGCATGGCTGACTGTGGTTCAGGTCCCGGACCTGGTGGCCTGCTTTTTCACTTTCCATCTCTCTCTGTGTCTCTCTCTTGTCAAATTAAAATAAATATATAAAGTAAATAAAAATAAATAAAATTAAAATAATTATTAAAAAAATCACACTGAGCACATGTATGTGGGTGTGCGCCCAAAATTCCAGGAGAACAATGAAAAAGAAAGGATTGTAGTGTAGCCAAACCCCCAGGGAGTAATTTCTCAATTTCCCTCTTCCTGTCTCTGTCTCCAGTGAGTGCATGTACTCTATGGCAAAAACCTAAAAAAAAAAAAAAATAGAGAAATTCTCTTGGCCAGCCACGGTGGTGCAGAGGTAACACAATGCCCAGTGATGCTAGAGCCCCACAGTAGGGTCTTAAGTTTGTATTCAGAGTCTTCCTTTATGCCCTGGAGTCCTGATTGGCTGAATCTGGGAATGAATTGCAGCATAAAGGCCATTGGGGGCGGGGGAGGGGTCCTTCTCCCTTTCTCTTTCTCTCATGAAAGAAATAAAATAAACTTACAGGGAATGGAAACTGGGGCCAACCTGTGGAGTGGTGGTGAAGGTGGCTGGATCCCACATGGCCAACTGTGCAGTTTGAGTCCTGGGCCCAACGACTGGAAAAACACAGTGTGTGAGTTGTATGGCCCATTGTTCCTGGAGAAGTCCCCCTGTCACCACAGCTAGAAGGATCTGGGCTCTGCTGTTGCGGCATCCACCTTCGCCAGGCTCAGGCTGTTTCCGATGCTTGGAAGCTATCCCTTTGGCCACAAAGATGGTAATAAATCTTTGCCTCCCACAGTTCAGACCAAGAATCCACTGCAACAAGATATCAGCCAATGGTTATGAAGTAGAAAATCTCATCTTTGAAGATCTTGCAATGGTTTCAGTACAGAAAAAACTGAAAGAATTTACCAACTCCAGATAAGCTCTTCAAGAGGTTCTGAAGGAAGTACTATACCAGGAAAACTAAAAAGTCAGACAGACAGTTATAAGAGAACAAAAAACAACCAAGAGAATGGCTCACTTAATGATAGGAACAGGTCCGGAAATATTGATAATAACATTGAATGTTAATTGATTAAATTCTCCAAGTAAGAGACACAGACTGGCCAAATGGATTTTTAAAAAAGCAAGAAAAGAAAAGAAAAAAAAAACAGAAACCATCTATCTGTTGCCTACAAGAAACATACCTTATGGATAAAGACATACATAGACTAAAAGTTAAGGGCTTAAAAAAATATTTCATGCAAAAGGAAAAAAAAAAAGACTAGAGTTGTGATACTGATTTAAGACAAAATAGGCTTCAGGGAAAAGACTGTAAGAAGAGACAAAGAAGGGGATTATATAACAGTAAATGAGTTAATTCGGCAAAAAGATGTAAGGCTTATAAATATCTATGCACCCAACTCAGGAGCACCTAAATATGTGAAGGAAAGACTGCTGGAGCTAAAAGGAGAGATAGGGTACAACTATGTTGGGGATCTCAAAACCTCATTACCTCCTTTAGACAGACCTTCTAGACAAAAAATAGAGAGATACAGGACCTAAATGATACTATAAATTGAATGGGCTTCACAGACATCTATACAACTTTCCACCCTAAGACCACAAAATATACATTTTTCTCTCCCCGGCATGGAAGCTTTTTAAAGATTGACCATGTGATAGGACACAAAGCAAGCCTTTACAAATTCAAAGGCATAGAAACTATATACAGCATCTTCTCTGACCATGATGGAATTAAAGTTGATATTAATTTCAAGAAACACCCTCAAAAATACATAAACACAGGAGAACCTGGCAGATGGTGTGCTGGTTAAGGCGCTGGACACTCCCGCATGGCCGACCAGGGTTCAAGTCCTGAATCTGGTGGCTTGCTTTCTCACTTCCTCTCTCTCTCACTGTCACCCTGTCTCTCTTGTCTCCCTCTGGTAAAATTAAAAAAAAAAAAAAAAAAAAAAGAATGAATGAATAAATTAAATAAATAATTATTGGGACCAGCAGGTGGCGTTGTGGTTAAGATGCTGGACACTCCCACATGGCCGACCACGGTTCAGGTCCTGGACCTGGCAGCTTCTTTCTCCCTTTCCCTCTCTCTCTCTCTCTGTCTCTCTCTCTCTCTGGTCAAATAAAAATAAATGAATGAATAAATAAAATTAAATAAATAACAATTTTTTAAAAATACATAAACACAGGGAAACCAAACAACCTACTCTTGAATGACTTTTTAACTAATGAAGAAATTAAGTCAGAAATAAAAAAAATTATGGAAACAAATGATAATGAATACACAAGTTTCCATACTCTGTGAGACATGATAAAAGCAGTCAAAAAAAAGGGAAATTCATAGCAATTAGTGCACATAAGAAAAAGATGGAAAGGTGGCAAATAGACGACCTAGCATCATGCCTTAGGGAATTGGAAAAACAACAATGACAACAAGAAAAATGCCAGATGAAAAGAAATCATAAAGATTTGAGCAGAAATAAATGAAATAGAAATAAAAAAACTCTATAGAAAATAAATTAAAGCAAAAACTGGTTTTTGTAAAGATTAACAAGATTGACACATCATTATCTAGACTGATAAAGAAGAACAATGAAAGAAACCAGATAAATCAAATACGTAATGAAACAGGCAACATTACAAGAGAAATAACAAATCATCCTTAGAGGATACTATGAGCGACTATATGCCAACAAACAAGAGAACATGGAGGAGATGGACATATTCCTGGATGCATATAATCTACCAAGATTGAATCAGGAGGATATAGAAAACCTAAATAGACCCATAACACACCACGAGACTGAATCAGTAATAAATAACCTCCCAACAAAGAAAAGCCCAGGTCCAGATGGCTTCACTTCTGAATTCTATGAAACTTTTAAGGAAGAGTTAAACCCTATCCTACTCAAATTATTTCTAAAGATCCAAAAGAAAGGAAACCTTCCAAATTCATTTTATGAAGCCTCCATTATCCTCATTCCCAAAACAGATAAGGACATGACAAAAAAGGAAAACCACAGACCAACATCTCTGATGAACATAGATGCAAAAATTCTCAATAAGATACTTGCAAATTGTATCCAACAACATATAACAAAGATTATTCTTCACGACCAGGTAGGCTTTATCCCAGGGATGCAAGGGTGGTTCAACATACACAAGACCAACATACACAAGACCATTAAATATAATATACCATATTAACAGCAAGAAAGATAAAAAACAATTGATGCAGAGAAAGCATTGGATAAAATACAACATCCCTTCATGATTAAGAATCTCAGTAAGATTGATATAGAAGAGTCATTTCTCAACACAATAAAAGGCATCTATGAAAAACCTATAGATAACATTATATTCAATGGGAAAAAGCTAAAAGCTTTTCCACTAAAAACTGATGCTAAACAAGGCTGCCCACTTTCTGTACTACTTTTTAAATTGTTATTTATTCATTTATTATTATTATTTTTTAATTTGACCAGAGAGAGACACAGACACAGAGAGAAAGAAAGTGAGAAAGCAAGTCATCAGGTCCAGGACTCAAACCATGTCGGCCATGTGGAAGTGTCCAGCACCTTAACCACCATGCCACCTTCTGGTCCCATCTCCAATACTTTTTAATATAGTGTTGGAAGTCTTAGTTAATGCTATCAGGAAAGAGAACAATATAAAGGCATTCAAATAGTCAAAGAAGAGTTGAAAATATCTCTATTTGCAGATGACATGATGGTATACTCATCAAAGGTATCCATGAAAAAACTGCTTGAAGTAATAAGTGAATACAGTAAGGTGGCAGGATACAAAATCAATATCCAAAAATCTATAGCATTTCTATTTATGAACAAGTTGAAAGAAGCAGAACTGAAGAAAGGAATCCCTTTCACCGTAGCCACAAGGTGTATAAGATACCTTTGATG
>NW_006159565.1:2854163-2868302 GCF_000334495.1 Tupaia belangeri chinensis
CATAATCAAAATGGCAATTCTACCCAAATTAATCTACATATTTAATGCAATTCCAATCAAAATGCCAGAGACATTCTTCACAAATCTAGAAAAGACAATCATATAATTTGTCTGGAATCATAAAAGGCTTCATATTGCCAAAGCAATCCTGTGCAAGAAGAGTGGAGTGGGTGGAAAATCACTCCCTGACCCTCAAATATACTATAAAGCTGTGATAATCAAAACAGCATAGTATTGGCTCAAAAACAGACAAGTGGACCAATGGAATAGAATAGAGACCCAGAAATAAACCCCAAAGCTTAAAGACAACTGATTTTTGACAAAGGATGTCAGTCAATCCATTGGGAAAAGGAAAACCTTTTTAGCAAATGGTGCTGGAAAAACTGGATATCCAACTGCAGAAAGATGAAACTGAATCCCCATCTTTCACCATTAACAAAAATCAACTGAAAATGGATCAAAGATCTGAACCTAAGACCTCAAACTACAAAATTACTGGTGGAAAATACTGGGGAAACTCTGGGAGACATTGGGGTATGCAAAGACTTATTAAATAAGACTCCCAAAGCACAGGCAATAATCCCTAAAATAGACAAGTGGGACTATATCAGATTAAGAAGTTTCTGCACAGCAAAGGACACAGTAGCAAGTGTGAATTGACAACCCTCAGAATGAGAGAATGTTTTCGTAAAATATGCCTCAGACAAGGGACTGATAACCGGAATACACAGGGAACTCAAATGGCTTACCCGAAAAAAAATTACTAACCCAATTAAAAGATGGGAAAATGAGCTGAACAAAAATCTAAGGAAGACATGAACAGCCAAAAAGCATAGGAGGAAGTGCTCAAAATCACTCATCATAAGGGAGATGCAGATTAAAACCATAATGAGATACCTCTAACCTCTGTCAGAATGGCAAAGACTAAAAGTACAGAAAGTGATGAGTGTTGGCAGGGATGTGGTGAAAGGGGATCTCTCCTACACTGTTGATGGGAATGTAAACTGGTTTAGCCACTATGGAGAACAATATGGAGTTTCCTCAAAGATCTACAAAAAGAACTACCATTTGATCCAGCAATCCCACTTCTGTGTATCTACCCAAAGGACAGGAGAATGCTCAGTTGGAAAAGCGCTTGCATATCAATGTCTATTGCAGCATTATTCACAATTGCTAAGACGTGGAACCAACCTAAATGTTCACAAACAGATGAATGGATGGAAAAACTATGGCACATATACTTTATGGAATACTACTCAGCCATAAAAAACAATAAGACCTTGGCATGTGATAGAAATTAGTCAAATATGGAGGATCTATTGCTGAGTGAAGCAAGACAGGATATGAAAGAAAAATACTACACATATCCACTTAATACATTCCAACTATCTGCACTTTATGATAATGATCGAAATATTGGAGGGCATAAAAGCAATGAAAATAGTTATGAATGCTGAAGACAGTGTGGAATGGGGCAGCAGAAGAGAAGAGTATAGAGAAAGATAGCAAGAGAACAAATAGCGAGGCATGACATTAGTGGGACACAGAAATGGTTTATTACCTATTGATGATAATGTGTGGTATACTCAACTAGTCTGGTCTGAAAAGTATTTCATGTTGAGTAAGTTCTTTATACAAGCCAAATGATATATAATGATTGAATGTTTAAAAAAATAATGAGAATAAATAATAATAATCTGAAAAAAAAGATGAAAAGCTATTAGATGAAGATGATGTAGATAGTAATGTCATTATCTTGACTAATATGCACGGTAATTGTGCTGGAAAAAGAAATGTAATACACTGTAAAGATATATGTGATTCTGGGACCAGCAGGTGGCGTGGTGGTTAAGGTGCTGGACACTCCCACATGGCTAACCATGGTTTGAGTTCCGGATCTGGTGGCTTGCTTTCCCACTTTCTCCTCTTCTCTCTCTCTGTCTTTCTCTGGTTAAATTTAAATAAATGAATTAATAAATAAAATTGAATGGGTAATTCTTTTAAAAAAGATATATGTGATTCAATGTAATATAAAAAAAGATTATGATAATAAAATTACATTTAAAAAATGAATGAATAAATAATTCTTTAAAAAACAGAAAACAAAAAATTCTATGCAATTATTATATCATTCAGTTGGGGCTTTATCTAACAGAAATAAAAACTTACATTAAAAAAAAAAAGAGGGACCAGCACTTAGCGTAATGGCTATTTCGCTAAACTCCCATGTAGCTGACCACAGTTTGAGTCCCGGACCTGGTGGCTTAAACTCACACAGGGCGTGTGTGCCTGCATGCCCAAGATCCCAAAAGGAGAATGGAGGAGAAGGGATCGTAGTGTGGCCATCCTCCCTGGGGGGTGATTTCTTGCTTTCTATCTCTCTGTCTCTCTCTGTCTTTCTGGTGAGTGCCTGCGCCCTACAGCAAAACAAAAACAAAAACAAAAACAAACAAACAAAAACCCTCCCTCCTCCCCAAAAAAAAGAAAGAAAGAAAGAAAAACACACTGGGTGTTTATGCACATGTCCAAAATACTGAAAGGAGGAAGAAATGGAGGAGAAAGGATTGTGGCATGACTATTCCCTGTAAGTGGTACTTTCTCACTTTCCTTTTCTCTCTCTCTCTCTCCAGCAAGTGCTCATGCCTTCTGGTGAATTAAAAAAAAAAACAGAGAGAGGAAATTCTACATGACCAGACTCAATAATCCAGTGTATACATTTATGGACATACTGTCTATTTTTCTTTTTACAGGAACCCAGTGAAATAGAATGATCACAAATTCTCTGAACCTCTGTGTGGGGTATAAACCCTGATAGAACTTAAACACACTGTGTGTCTTTGGATAAAGCTGCTTTTTTCATGCATCACCACTGTTTTAGTTATCTGTGGCTGGTTAACCAATTTCTTAAGGACTAGGCATCTTGAAACAAAAAACTTTTACTATCTCCCAGTTTCTGAAGGCCAAAAATTTGGGAGCACTTAGATGGATGCCTCTGACTCAGGAAATCTCATGAAGTTGAGTAAATAAAAATCTAGGGATCAGCAGTTAGTGTAATGGCTATGTTGCTGGACTCCCATGTAGTCGACCATGGTTTGAGTCCTAGACCGGGTGGCTTAAACTCACACTGGGCGCGTAAGGTCCAGACAGGAGAATGGAGAAGGGATTGCGGGGTGGCCATCTCCCCTAGTTGGGGGTGATATCTTGCTTTCTGTCTCTGTCTCTCGCTTTCTGGTGAGTACAGGTGCCCAAAATCAAAAATATCTAAAAAAAAAAAAAACCAAAAAAAATCTGGGACCAGCAGTTAGAGTAATGGCTATGTCACTGGACTCCCATGTAGTTGACCACGGTTCAAGTCCTGGATCTAGTGGCTTAAAACTCACGCCGGGTGCATGTGCATGCGTGCCCAAGATCCCAAGAGGAGAATGGAGAAGGGATTGCAGCGTGGCCATCTCCCCTGAGGGGGTGATTTCTCGCTTTCTATCTCTCTGTCTCTGTCTATCTGGTGAGTGCACGTGACCTATAGCAAAAACCTCTCAAAAAAAAAAAAAAAACTGAAAACAGGGGCCAGTAGATGGATGGTATGGTGGTTAAAGGCGCTGAATTCTCACATAGCTGACTGCAGTTTGAGTCCTGGACCTGGCAGCTCACTTTCTTGCTTTCCCTTTCTCTGTGTCTCTCTCTAGTCAAATTAAAAACTAGTAATAACAAACGGAATTAAATAAATAAATTTTTTAAAAGAAAATTTGTAATCATAAATCTTTTTCCTCTGTCTCTTCCAGATGTATGTAAATATTTTAAAAGTTAAATAAGCCTCTTGTCAGTTTTGTATCCCTTAAATGTGTTCTCTGGGTGTCTTTGAAGTCATTTCTTTGAAAGTGAACACCAAAAAAGAGGACAGTGTTCTGTCTGTGGGAGTTTACCCTAGGCGCCTAATTCCAAATTGCAACTTCCTGTTTATAAAAAAAAAATTCTAATTTTTAAAATAAAGACAATTCGCATGTATGTAATGAATTGTATCTGTCTAGCTGTATGAAAGGGTGAGATTTCTTTCTGTCTTCGAATTCTCTTTAAGGGATTGCCTGTGACACTCATCACAGTCTGGTTTGATGCTTATTCAACAACAAAACTGTTTCATTCTGATCTACATTTTGAGCAGAGTTTTTGCTGGGATGATAGGAGATTTTATTTTGAATTTTATTTCCTCAGGAGTAACAGTTAAGACCTTGGCCAAGGCAGCATTTATCCAGAAGTGTGACTAGGGCGGAAGTACCACTTCCCAGATGGTTCATTCACAAGGCTGTTGGCAGAAAGCCCCTTGCTGGCTGTCCACAAAAAGACTGTTTTTTACCAGGTAGACTTCGTAAGCTTCTGAGAGACAGAGAGAGGTGAGAGAAGAGAAAGCCAAAATACCATTTTTTAAAAAATAATTATTTATTTTATTTTTTCATTCATTTATTTTTTTAATTTGACCAAAGAGGGACAGAGGTTGAGAGTGAGAGAGAGAGGAAGTGAGAAAGTAAGCCACCAGATTCAGAACTCGAACGCTGGTCGGCCATGTGGGAGTGTCCAGTGCCTTAGCCACCATGCCACCTGCTGGTCCCGCCACAATATCTTTTATGACCTAGTCCCAGAAGTGACAAGCTGTCATCTCTACCATATTCCATTTGTTAGAAGCAGGCGAGCAGATGGCATGATGGTTAAGGAGCTGGATCCCACATGGTTGAGTCCCAGATCTGGTGGCTTGGGAAACATGCAGTGCATGTGTGTGCATGCACGCCCAAAATCCTGAAAGGAGAATGGAGGAGAAGGGATTGTGGAGTGGCCCCCCTCGCAGGGGGGGATTTCTCATTTTCTTTTTTTCTCTCTCTATTGAGTGCATGCACCATATGGCCAAAATCTAAAAAACAAAAACAAAACAAGGAAGGAAGTGACTAAGTTCAGTCTACATTTAAGGAGAGGGAAAGTAATCTTCCTCTCATAGGGAAGCATCAAATAATTTGTGGATGTATTTCAAAATTAAGAAATACAACCAGGAGTGCCAACAAGCTGGTTAGCTAGTGTCACCAATCCTATAACCATCACACTTTAGTCCCTGCATAAGACAACTAGAAACTACCTGAAAGTTTGCAGCTCTTACATTAAAAAAAAAAAGTCACTGTTTCCTAAATGTGACAACAGTCCTAAATATTTCAATAATATTAGTAGTGATGAGTTTAGGAGATGAAAGAAATGTTTCCAAAGTATCAAAAAAAATTTTAAATCAACCATGCTAGAGAATATGTACAGTAAATATGTCAAAAGCCTTGAGATACAAAGAGGCAATCAACATGAGTACAATGACAAAAACGTAAGAAAAAGACTGCAACAGAAATGTGTGAGGTAATTAACAAAAGTACTGTGGGTTTTCCCCCTGGATTTTGTGCTCTTTGTTGTTTCTGAGAGTAAGGCTGGCTTCATGGGTGAGAGCAGTACAGTGTTCCAGGGTCCAGTGCTCAGAAGGGACCATGATCAAGGTATAATGCTTTGTAGCTGCCATCTCAGTATTGATAATAATTTTATCTTTGGAGGCTGGCAGTTGGCATGGTGGTTGAGGTGCTGGACTCCCACATGGCTGACCACAGTTCAAGTCCTGAACCTGGCGGTTTGCTTTCTCACTTTCTCTTTCTCCCTCTCTATCATCAAATTTAAAATAATAAATAAATTAATTAATTAAATAATTTAACCTTTGGATTTATGCTTTGCAGTGAAGTCCGATGAGCTAGAGAAGCACGAAACAGCGATTTAGAGCCTGGGCGCATGTCTTTCCAGGATAGGTTCTCAGCTGCCTGCTCATGGCGCCCTGGCAGTTTGGCAACCTGGTCTTCCCAGTGGCCATTGCTGTCCTCAACTCAGGGTACACCTGGGTGCAGATGTGGAGTGGGGCAGGTCAGATCAGAATGGGTGGGCTCAGATCTGTGCGTCTCGGGTCCTCTCTAGGCAGGGCATGGCGGCATCTGTCTACCATAGGTTGTGCCATGGTGCATTTAATGGGTAACTGGGCAGGTGTAATCCTTGATCCAGGTAATGCATGTTCTGGTATGGAGACTGCAATACCCTGGAGAGTTGCATTCTGCCAGGGACTGGGGTGGAGGCACATGATAAGCAGTGATACCTGACTCAACCTCCCTGGCCTGGTCAGTCAACTGGTGGGAAAGGGAAACTAACTATCAGGCCCAGGTGGACATTTCATCTGAGTCCAGTGTGGATGTTCACATGCTCCCCTGGACATGTGAGGGTCTACACTTGCCTATCCGGCAACACCATGTCGATATGTTCCTTTGGACTGCTCTGTGCCTGGCAGACCTCCTCTTCTTCCCTTCAGTTTTTCTGGGTCTGATCTACTTCCATCTCTTCTGGTCAGCTCCAGGCACCTGGCAAGGAAAAGCTATGAAGTACGAATTGTGTACTTTCAGAGATTTCTTCCTTCCTTCTTTCTTTCTATTTTCTTTTTCTTCTTCTTTTTTTTTTTAATAGTTTTTTTTTTTTTTAGAGGTTTTTGCTATGGGTCACGTGCATTTGCCAGAGAGAGACAGAGAGACAGAAAGCGAGAAATCACCCCCCAGGGGGGATGGCCACACCGCAATCCCTTCTCCTCCATTCTCCTCTCGGGATCTTGGGCACGCACGCACACGCGCCCGGTGTGAGTTTTAAGCCACTGGGTCCTGGACGCGAACCATGGTCAACTACGTGGGAGTCCAGCGACATAGCCATTATGCTAACTGCTGGTCCCATTAAAAAATAGTTTTTGCTATAGAACACATGAGCTTGCTGAAGAGACAGAGGGAAAGTGAGAAAGTATTCCCCGAAGCCACCAGAGGGGAATGGCCATGCTGCAATCCCTTCTCATCCATTCTCCTCTCTGACAGGCAGGTACACCCACCTGGCCTGTTTTCCAAGGGGAAGGTCTTCGACTTCAACCTCCCACTTGGCCATGGGGGACCCAGTGGCCTTAACCACAGCACTTGGAGGGCCCCAGAGATTTGTTATGCAAGTTAAATGTTCTGATATTTGCATTCAAAACTGACATTGACAAATATAGAGACAAATGGTAAATTTTATGGTAATTTTGTTTCTTCTTCACTTAGGAGCAACTTCAGTAGCAAACAAGAAACACCGTTAGTCAAGAGACTGCAAAAGGAAAAAGCTTCATAGTATTTAAGTACCTTTAACAGTACTTTCCAGCACCCTGTTTTGTTTAATCAAGGATCTGGTGTTTTCATTTTGGTCTGACCCCTCAAATTATGTATCCATAGTAGATTCTGTTTGTCAGCTTTGTTCCATTTGTTATTTCTTGTGATCTATTTTCTGATCCTACAGAACTGTCCACTTTTCTACTTAACTTTGCATTCTTTCTTTTTTGAGAGGTTTTTGTTATAGGGAGTGTGTGCTTGCCAGAAAGACAGAGAGACAGAGAGACAGAAAGCAAGAAATCACCCTCCAGGGGGATGGTCACGATGCAATCCCTTCTCCTCCATTCTCCTCTCGAGATCTTGGACATGCACCCACACATGCCCAGCGTGAGTTTAAGCCACTGGGTCCAGGACTCGAACCGCAGTCAACTACATGGGAGTCCAGAGACATAGCCATTACACCAACTGCTGGTCCTGCATTCTCTTTCTTAAAGACAGCCCATAGAATGGTAAAATCTTTGGACGACACCCCTCCCCCGCCCCAATGTAGAGCCGCATCTTCCACAACACCTTCAATGTTGACCTTACCTTGAGTAACGCAATCACAGATTTTTATTGCTCTCTTATGCTTTTTTATGTCTATAGAACTCTTATTATAAGTGGGAAAGAAGCGGGGGGAAACCCTCACAAGGGAGTGTCATTTCAAAAATTAAAGGAAACCGTTGGCATCCAAGGAGAAACCGGAAACTCGACAGAAGTTAGCGAGGAGCTCTGGTCCAGGAGAAGGAACTATAGCAGGCTGCCAGATAGAGCCTACTCTGGGAGCGGCCCTTTAAGGGGCGGGGCCACGGGCGGGGCTTGGCGGTGGTCGCTCTCCCAGACTGCCTCGCGCGCGCGCCGGCAGTTCGGCCACGTCCCTGGCCACGTCGCGCCCGCTCTCGCCATCTTCGCCGCTTCTTCTCTGGGGCTGCCTTCTCCAGAGCAGCCTAGCCCCGGGGCTGCTGCGCCGCGCCGACTACCGCCGCCATGAACATCTTCCGGCTAACGGGGGACCTGTCCCACCTGGCGGCCATCGTCATCCTGCTGCTGAAGATCTGGAAGACACGCTCCTGCGCCGGTGAGCGGCCGGGCGAGGCCCCGACGGGCTCGGGCGCGGGGCCGGGTCTCTCGGAGGACCTGCCGACCTCTGTTGCTTCACATCCTGCCTGGCCTGCCCTGGTCCCACACACCCCCTCGGCCTGTCGGGCCGCCGTTCTAACCCTGGGTGCAATCTGCGGCCACATAGGGAAGGCGCCCAGCCCGAACTGGGGTGTCGCAGCGCCGGGCTCCCCTCCACACTTTGCTCGAGAACTTAAGCCGTCTGAGCGCTGAAGGCGCTGACCCGACTTCGCGAGACCTTGTTTTGTCTGCAAAGTTTGGGATGGGAGAGGGTGGTCTTGCAGCGTGTCCCCCTCCCTGGGCTTTAATGGAGTGCTTCTCCAGGCGTCCAGACAGGGTTCTGGGTTTGAGTGCGGAGAGCCGGCAAATCAATGGAACCGGCGGCAGGAGAATGGGCGGGACCGCGGCAGAGTCTGCCTGACGTGGCAGCCAGGCCGTACCAGCAGGTGGGGCGGGCGAAGCCAGAAGTCATCCTGCTCTCCATCCTATCCCTTCAAGGACTGGGTTCTAGGTTAGAGTGTCGGGTCAGGCCTGCCCTTGATGTTGTGTGAGTTTCTTTCAAGCTCTTGAGTCCAGAATCACAGTCACCAAGGGAGGGGTGCGGGAAGGCCTTTGAATGAATTTTTTGGCGCAATTAATACTTTTTTGAGAAAATAAGTGGTTCGTCAAACTCTGGGTTATCTCTCCATCTATTGTAATAGCGGGTTCTCTTAAGACTGGGGCGCCGGGTACCGCTGAGGTCTCATGTTGAGTTTCTTTCAAGCTCTTGAGTCCAGAATCACAGTCACCAAGGGAGGGGTGCGGGAAGGCCTTTGAATGAATTTTTTGGCGCAATTAATACTTTTTTGAGAAAATAAGTGGTTCGTCAAACTCTGGGTTATCTCTCCATCTATTGTAATAGCGGGTTCTCTTAAGACTGGGGCGCCGGGTACCGCTGAGGTCTCATGTGGTCTCCTGTAATTCCTCTCTCCACGTCACCAGTGAGTTGGCCTCCTCCCTCCTTAAGAGTACATATTCCATGCAAGCATTACTGGGAGGCAGCGAAACAAATCTTTCTCAGATATAGCTGCAGGTTTTACATTTCGTTAATCCTAAGGTTTAGGAATTATGGGGTTTTAAAAATAATTTCTTAAAATATGCTTTCCTTAAACATATTTTTGATGCTGTGACCTCAGCAAAATAACCTTTGATGTACTCAAGAACTTAATTTTTCAGAGGCAGAGAAAGAAAGATGGAATCCTAAAGGACCTGGCTGACAGAGCTTTCATATACCTGCTTTGCCTGATTTATTTCTAAAAATGCCCACACCTAAAATAACATCAACTCTTTGACTCAGCTATCTGCAGGTCTTACCTATCTCCTGAAACGTAGCAGAGATTCAGGAAGTAAGCAAAACCAAAAAGACCTTTGAGCAGTCAAAATGGATGTTACAAAGTCCATGTACTGAAACAAGTGTGTCTGATTTGGAGGTGATCTCTTAATTTATACATAGTTTTTTTTTAATTGTTTAACTTTATCGTTTTTATTATTATAAATATTTTAAACTTGTTACAGGGCATGTGTGCTCACCAGAGAGAGATGAGAAAGATGAAAGAAAAAGTGAGAAAACTAGCTGCCAGGTCTGGAACTTGAACTGTGGTTGGCCATGTGGAAGTCCAGTGCCTTAACCCCCAGGCCAACTGCTGGCCTCCTATACGTAGTTTTGAGAGGGTCAGTTGTTTGACTTGCAGTGACAGCAAATTAATTGCAGCAATTATGACAGCTATTATATGCTAAGTAGTCAACTGAATACTTTATATGGCTTATCCCAGGTAATCCTTAAAATAACTTTATGAGGTCGGAGCTTTTGTCCCCATTCTGTGGAGGAGAGAACTGAAACTTAGGGAGGTGAGTAAATTAGTGGTAGAGTTAGAGTTGAAGCAATCAGTAACTCATAATTAAGGACTGAATAAATATATTAGCCTAAGTAATTTTAGTTTAAAAATTTGATACCATGCCAATAGGTTCCTTTTTGAGCACTCAGATGATGTTATTTTTAATCTTCTGTTTTGCTCCAAAAGATCTTTGTATGACTCTCTTCACCATCTTTAATATATTTCTCAGAATCCCTTCTCTGGCAAGTCATTAAGTATTAAAATACACTGTGCCTTAAACTTAACATCTGCACTGAGATGTATAGGAGAATTTAGCACAACATCAGAAGTAGAATTCTTAAGAGAATCTTAAATAAAACGATGGTTTTGCCTTTTTTTTTTTTTTTTTTTTTTTTTTGCTGTAGGACATGTGCACTCCCTGGAGAGAGAAACAGAGAAACAGAGAGGGAGAAAGTGAGAATCAGGTCTATGGAGGGATGGCCACACCATAGTCCCTTTCATTCTCCTCTCAGGATTTTTGGGTAAGCATATACATACATCTGGTGTGGTTTTCAAATTCCTGGGTCTAGGACTTGGAATGAGTAGTTGGCCATGTGGGATCCAGTTGCTTTAATCACCTACTGGCCCAAGAATTTGTTACTTTTTTTTTTTTTATTCATTGTTTTAATTTGAGAGACTTAGGAGCATTAAGGAAAATATAAAATACTTCAGCCAAAATGCTAGGAAAGGAAGAAAAATAGGTGAGTTAAGTTTAGGTGTGCTTGCCAGGTACTTCTTGGGCTTTTTTTTTTTTTTTAAGAGAGAGATTATTGCTGTAGGGTGCATGTGCCCCCTGAGAGAACGAGAGAGAAAGTGAGAAATCATCCCCCGGGGGGATGACCACGCTGCAATTCCTTCTCCATCCTCTGGGATCCAGGACTCGAATTGGGGTCGACTACATGGGAGTCCAGCGATGTAGCCATTGCACCATATGCTGGCCTTTTTTTTTTTTTTAAGAATTATTTAACTTTTTAAAAATTTAACTTTATTTATTTGTTTATTTTTCATTTGACCAGAAGGGGACAGAGTGAGAGAGAGAGAGAACGTGAGAGAGAGAGAGAACGTGAGAAAGCAAGCTACCAGGTCTGGAACTCAAACCACAGTCGGCCCTGTGGGAGTCCAGCACCCTTAACTACCATGCCACCTGCCCTTCCCCCTTTTTTTTTAATAGAGAGACTTTTTGCTATAGGGCTCATGTACTTGCCAGAGAGACAAAGACAGAGCAAGAAATCACCACCTACGGGGGTTGGTGACACCACAGTCTCTTCTCCTCTATTTTCTCCTTGGTATCCTAGGCACACATGCACATGCTCTTGGCGTGAGTTTAAGCTGCCAGGTCAGGGACTTAACCCAGGTTGAGTATGTCAGAGTCCAGCAATGCAACCATTATGCTATCCTCCGATCCCCTGGGGCATTATTAAACTGTTCTCTTTAGGATGGTTTTCCTTGAGGCGCATGTGTTTTGCTGACCTTTAGAAAAAGACAAAGTTACCAAGATCATTTTGTCATAATTAAATGCTGAATTTGACTAGCACCTTTGTTTTTCCATACTAAATTATAAAAGTTGTTTAGAGACTTTTGAAAGAGTAAGAATTTGATATGAGTTTCTCAAATAACTGAAATAGGAGACATGTACATCCAGGTTATGTTTCTCACTTTGAAAAATACTAGTATTGAAGTTCCATTTTAGGATTTTGGCATCTGTTTTCAACATGTCTACAGCCTCAAAAACGTGATATTTTTTCCTCTTCAGGATCAGGGCTGGAGCAGGCTAGTGAGGAAGTTGAAGATTGTGTTTTCCTGGCTGTTCAATTCCAAAACAGCTGCCCTTAGGGCCTATTTTAAAAGGGAAGCAGTGAGTTGAATCTTGTCTGCATCTTCATTCTCTTGTGGCTGCCCCTGCCATTGTCATTAAAGAGGAGTGTCAAAATGAAGTGTTATTTTTCTCATATTCCTGAACTATCATTTCAGCTTGCACTTTAATTTTGTCCTAAACTCTGACCTGGATAATCTTGGGAGAATAAGCAGTGGTTTTTAGATGACAAGCTTCCTGTCTAAATTTTCCTGTTTGCTGATAGTTGTACTGTATCTACAGTGTTTAAATTACTAGTAGAGTCCTGAGATACATGACCCCTAGCCTTCCTGCCTTAGTCTCTTTCCTGCTGTTAGGCATAATTGGATAGTTTTTAATATATATAGATATAGATATAGATAGATAGATAGATATTTATATCTATATATATATTTTAAATTTATTTGTTCATTTTATTTTAATTTGACTAGAGAGAGAGAGAGAGGGAGAGAGAGAAAGCAAGCTGCCAGGCCCAGGATTGAACCTTGGTCAGCCACGTAGGAGTGTCCAGCACCTTAACCACCACGCCACCTGCTGGTCCCCTATATTTATATAGTTGTATATTCATACATACAAATATTGACCAGAGAGAGAGAGAGAGAGGGAGAGAGAGAAAGCAAGCTGCCAGGCCCAGGACTTGAACCTTGGTCAGCCACGTAGGAGTGTCCAGCACCTTAACCACCACGCCACCTGCTGGTCCCCTATATTTATATAGTTGTATATTCATACATACATATTTTATATATATATATAAATAATTATTTAATTTTATTTATTTGTTTTAACTTGACCAGAGAGGGACAGAGTGAGAGAGAGTGAGAGAGACAGAAAGTCAGAAAGCAAGCCACCAGGTCCAGGACTCGAACCATGGTCAGCCATGTGGGAGTCCAATGCCCTTAACTACCACACCACCTGCTGGCCCCGGATAGTTTATATTTTTGAAGTGGAAAACATCATTTAATTGTTAACATTGTGGACTTCAAGAAGCTTTAACATCACATTCCCAACTCCCTCTGTAGCAGCTGTTGTCGCTATTCCTTTGAATGCCGATTGTTCGATCACATTTATTGACCACACACAGGGCACTGGACATAATGCAGAAAAGGGATTTTTTTAAAAAAAAGAGCAGCACCTCACAATTATATTAAAGTTTCTGCTCTAAAGAAAGTTGAAATTGGGCCAGCTAGTGGTGTGGTGGTTAAGGTAGCTGGATTCCTCATGGCTGGTTATGCAGTCTGAGTCCTGGACTTGGCAGCTGGAGAAACATACCAGGTGCATGGTGTGCATTCACAAAATTTGAAAAGGGAATTGAAGGAGAAGGGATAGTGGCATGAGCATTCCCCATGAGGGGTGCTTTCTCAGTTTCCCCTCTCTAACTCTCTCTCTCTCTAGCGAGATTACATACCCAGCAAATTTAAAAAAAAAAAAAAAAAGCTGAAATTTAGTTGAAATAATAAGATATAAATGGAAAATATGTGGAAAGATAAAGATGTAGGTGGTTGGGGCCAGCAGGTGGCATGGTAGTTAAGAGTGCTGGACTCTCACATGGCCGACTGATTTGAGTCCTGGACCTAGCAGCTCGCTTTCTCACTTTCTCTCTGTCCCTAACTCTATCCTTCTCTGGTCAAATTAGGATTAAATAAATAAATGAGGGCAGGCAGGTGGCATGGTAATTGAGAGCACTAAACTTCCACATGGCCGACCGTGGTTCATGTCCCGCACCTAGCAGCTTACTTTCTCTCTCTCTCCTGTCAAATTAAAATAAATAAGTTAAAATAAATACAATTAAAATAATACTTTTTTTAAAAAATAATTATTTATTAATTTTTAATTCATTCATTTATTTTTAATTTGACCAGAGAGAGAGAGAAAGAAAGTGAGAAAGGAAACCACCAGGTCTGGGGCTCCAACTATGGTTGGTCATGTGGGAGTGTCCAGCGCCTTAGCCACCACACCACCTGCTGGCCCCCAAGTTAAAATAATTCTTTTGAAAATGATAAATAAATAAATGGATAAAGTTAAATAAAATAATTCTTTTTTTTTTTTT
>NW_006159565.1:2868776-2872493 GCF_000334495.1 Tupaia belangeri chinensis
GGAGGTCAAAACATGTAAGAGTAAATTCTATGGGGGCCGGCAGGTGGTGTGGTGGGGGCGCCGGACTCCCACATGGCCATCCGTGGTTCGAGTCCCGGACCTGGCATCTTGCCTTCTCACTTTCTCTCTCACACAAGGAACTTCCCTTCATCCCTCTCTGTCAAATGAAGATAAATAAGTAAAATTAAAAAGATAAAAGAATAAATTCTAAGGGTGTGAAGTGGCAAGGAGGAGCCCAAATAAGGCTCTGACTTTCCAACAAGGAGAATAGAACACCTCTATGCAGAAAAGTATATACAACTTTGATTTTTTGGATGTAGAAGATGACTTGAATATATTTTCATACCACAGTCCTCGATAGGACCAGGCAGACTGATAAGAAAGGAAAATAATACGTTCCTCCAAATTAGTTTATTACTTCAACATATCATCAAAATTAAGGACAATAAACTGAGAGAAATAATCTTAATATATCTAAGTGGCAAAAGGTTAATACACATAATGAAATACTCCTACAAATAAAAAACCCAGTAAAATGGGCAAAGTTGGCAATTCACAAAAGAAAAAAAAATAGTTAAGCATGAAAGAATATGCAGCCTCACGAGATGTTAGGAAATTGAATATTAAAATAGTGCATACTTTATTTGTCCACTGAGTAGGGAAAAGTAAAAGATTTACAAACTGCTAATATAGACAAGGGTGTGAAGAAAAGGGCATTCTCAGCTGGTGCTAGTGGCTCTGCACATTGTCACAGCCTTTCTAGGAGAAATTTGACTGCATTTCCCAAAACTTAACATGTTTTTTTCATTTAAAAAGCTTAATTAACACATAATTGCACATATTTATGGGATATGGTACGACTTCAGTACATGACTACAATGTATAATGATAAAACCAGGGTACTAGCTTATCCGTTATAGTGAATATATATCATTACTATGTTTTGGGAACATTAAAAATCCTCTCTTAGTTGTTAGAAATACACAATAAATAGTTAACGATAGTTACCCTACCGTGTTATAGAATACTAGAACATACTCCTCTTATCTAACTGGAAGATGTTCATATCATTTATCCCAACAATTTTAGGGAATCTCCACTTCAGAAATTGTCATGTGCATGAAAATACTATGTATAGGAATTACATATTCATTGTACCTACATGCAAAACACCATGTAGAAAGATGTTCACACAGCATGGAACACTGTACAGACATTGAAAAGAATGAGCTAGAGATAGAAGTATTAAGAAAAGAGGAAAATGAACGTGAGGTATTAAGTTTGACAAGCAAGTCAGACCCAGTCCAGTGTGGCCTAGGTGACAGCATGTTGCTCTGCTGTGCTGGAAGCTAGCAGCTGACTGCAGGTTTGGGTCCCAGGTTGGTTTGGAACACTCTGGGTGTGTGTCTGAGATCCTGACTAGCTAGAGGACTGGAAAAAAGGGATTGTGGGTGACAGGAGCCTTGTGTATTTTCCATGAACTTTTTGAAGATACCCAAACAGATGTACAGAAAAGGGACTTTTTAAAAAGCCTTCCAATGGAGGCGGGAAGAATGTTGAAAAATTTCTTTCACCTTTTTCCCCATGTATTTTAGTGCAGTTGGACTTTTTAATAAAATAATTAGCATAAGTATCTTTGCAAATAAAAAAATGATGAATACAGGATACAGTAAGAACTATCATTTATTGAATACTGCCCTGCCAGTTTTCCTGGTGGCTTGACCTGCAGTGTTTGCTTACATCCCTTGTCACCAGTACCAGAATAATGCATGGAAGCTTTTCAGCTCATTAGGACATCTGTCTGTTAAACCAGTAGGAACATGAGAAATGCAGCTTTTAACCTGTTGCATAAAGTGTTGCATAGTTATTAAACTACTTGGCCCAAAGGGAAAATGCAAGACTGATATTTAGTGATAAATTTCCATTTAACAGTTTCTACTCATTAATATGTATGTTTCCTGATTGTTATTAGGATCTAAGTCGGAAATGTTTGCAGTGAGTATTCTGTGAGAGCTTGTTACCTGATAGCTTTAGCATGCTTTGATTTTAAAGCAGGGAGAGGTACCAGCAGTTGGCGTAATGGCTATGTTGTTGGATTCCCATATAGTCGACCACAGTTCAAGTCCTAGACCCAGTGGCTTAGACTTATGCCAGGCACATGTGCGTGTGTGCCCAAGATCCTGAGAAGAGAAGGGATTATGGCGTGGCCATCCCCTCTGGAGGGCGATTTCTCGTTTTCTGTCTCTCTGTCTCTCTCTCTCTTTCTGACAAGTGTACGCACCCTATACCAAAAACCTCTCCAAAAAAAAAAAAAAAAAGAGGGGGGGAGAAGCTGCCGGGGGGGGCGGCCCCACTTTCATCCCCTCTGGAGGGCGATTTCTCGTTTTCTGTCTCTCTGTCTCTCTCTCTCTTTCTGACAAGTGTACGCACCCTATACCAAAAACCTCTCCAAAAAAAAAAAAAAAAGGCAGGGAGAAGCTGACTGTGGGAGCTGCCCTAGCTTAGTTGCAAGTCCCCCCACCCTCACCTGAAATTCTGCCCCATCCTTTTCTATCTTCATCAGGGATCCCTACCTTGCTGTGGAGTCAGGACAGTTGCTGTTTTAAAAGAAAAAGCTGCTATTTGGTTATCAGGATCCCAGACCAGGGAGAACAGTGTAGAACTATGCGCATTCTCCAATTTCCAGCATAGAGCACCTACATGGGTTCTGTTTCATAGGATGAGCTCCATACCACCCACTGTCTATCCTCATGCTCAGTGGGGTACTCCAGCTTCTAGCTGGTAGTAAATTAGGGTAGTGCCCAGAGTACACTGTCTAAATAAGCATTTGTAGAGATACAGTATGACTTGGAAACTCTTCATCTAAGTAGATCGTCATAGGGTCACAATATGACTTGGAAATACTGCAGAAGTGTTATCCCATAATTTGCCGCATGATGTGAAGATTAAATGAATTCCATTTTCTTTTGTCTGTTCATTTGGCATCTTTTGTTTTATTTGCTACAGGGTGTATGAACTCACCTGAGAGACAAGAGAGAGAAAGAGACAATGTGAGAAAGCACCCCCCAGGAAGGATGGTCATATCACAGTCACTTCTCCTCCAGAGATTCTGGGCATGTTCACACCTGGTTTTTCTTTCTTTTTTTTTTTTTTAATTATTTTATTTTAACTTTATTTATTATTATTATTATCATTATTACTTTCCAGTTTGATCAGAGAGAGAGAGAGGAAGTGAGAAAGCAAGCCACCAGGTCTGAGACTTGAACCATGGTCGGCCATGTGGGAGTCCAGTGCCTTTAACCACCATGCCACTTGCCGGCCCCACACCTGGTTTTTCAAACCATTGGGTCCAGGACTTGAACCATGCAGTTGGCCATGTGAGGTCCAGCTGCCTTTACCATATCACTGGTTGGCCTTCTTTCTTTCTTTCTTTCCTTTTTTTTTTTTTTTTAAATTAGTCCTGCTGTATATTAAGCCCAGTGTCCAGCACAGGAAATACAAGAGTAAATCAGGTATGATCCCAACCTTCAGAGATCTTGGTGTCAGGTGGGGGATTAGAAGAAAGGAACCAAACCATCACAGTGTAGTTTTCCAAGTTCTATAAAAGGAGCTAGAACAGCAGCTGGCATGAAATATTTCCCATTGTGTGCTTGCTGAATGAATCAATAGCACTGAGGTAGGGGGTCTTTTTTTTTTTTTTTTTTTTGAGAAATTTTT
>NW_006159565.1:2872512-2881640 GCF_000334495.1 Tupaia belangeri chinensis
GAGAGAGACGGAGAGCCAGAAAGCCAGAAATCCCCCCCCCCCCAGGGGATAACCACTCTGCAATCCCTTCTCCTCCATTCCCCTCTTGGGCACGCACGCACATGTGCCCAGCATGAGTTTAAGCCACTGGGTCCGGGACTCGAACCACGGTTGACTACATGGGAGTCCAGCGACATAGCCATTATGCTAACTGCTGGCCCCTGAGGCAGGGGGTCTTTAGAGATGATCTCCCAGAGAAGGTGATATGTGAGTTGAGTCTCAAAGGGGACTTAGAAAAATGATATATAATGGTCCCTGGTTTTTAGTATAGGAATGCCAAAAACAGGACAGAATTTCAAAATCTGCCTGGCTTCCAAAGTTCGATCAGAATAACTTTACAACTAAATTTCCCCATCTGTATCCTATAGGTTTTTATTTAAAATATTAGGAAGAACTATGTAGGAGATGAACTGAAAATTTATCTCTCCAGGCTTCCAACAGATAATAAATGTGAATTACCTTTTCCTATTCTTTCTTCTCTCTTCTGTTCTCTCATGTTAGTCTTAACCTCATTGTTTCTCCTTTGAAATATTGGTCTCTGACAAAAAATTATTCCCCATTATTGGGGAGAAAACTAAATGGAACAGATTTACTGTCTAAATCTCCTTTTGTCCTTGACTTGGTTTCTATTGATGGATTTGGAAGGATAGAGTCAATTTTTTCTTCAGTTTCTATTTAGGTATTTTGATGAATAGACTGGAACAGCAATTCCTACATAGATAGTCACATTCTTGTATTTACACTTTTAGTTTCAACAAGCTGCAGAATTATTATAAAATATAAGAGGGCTTTTTAAAAAAAGAATGTTTTAATTATTTTATTTATTCATTCATTCATTTTAATTGGACAAGAGAGAGACATAGACAGAGAGGGAGAAAGTGAGAACACAAGCCACCAGGTCCAGGACTTGAACCATGGTCAGCCATGTGGGAGTGCCCAGTGCCTTAACCACCATGTCACCTGCTGGCCCCAAAATACAAGAAGACTTCCCAAAGTTTATGGGAAAGTGGAATTAAAGTATGAATTAATTTTGTTGCTAAATTTTTTTGAAATCTAAGCATAGCTTTTTCTTAATACGCATTTTCCATGAACTTTTTTTAAAATTATAAAACATTATTTTAACTTTATTTATTTGTTTCAGTTTGATCAGAGAGGGACAGAGAGAGAGCGAGAGAGAGAGAGAGCGAGAAAGCCACCAGATTCAGGATTTGAACTGCAGTCTGCTATGTGGAGACCAGTGCCCTTAACCACCACACCACTTGCCAGCCCCTCCATGAACTTTTTAAAGACTCCTCAAATCATGGAAAGTTATGTGCTTTTCACTTTCCAGAGCAGTATTATGAATGATTTGGTACAGGGACCTTGGAAAAATGGAATTTAAAAATAAAAAATACGGCCAGCCCTGTGGTGTAATGGTTAAGGGAGCCATATCCCACATGGCCTTCTGCGCAGTTTAAATCCTGACCCCGGTGGCTTCAGAAGCATTCCAAGTGCATGTGCATGCATGCCCCAAATCCTTACAGAATGGAGAAGTGCTTGTGACATGACCATACTCCATTGGCGTTTTGTCCTTCTCCCTCTCTATTTCTCTCTGCTGAGTACATGTACCCTATAGCAAATTTTAAAAATAAATCATACAAACTTGTGCCAGGTGATGATGCAGTAGTAATTCAGCAATTCAAATAAGAAAGTTCCTGGGTTTGCATCCATGACTTTGAGCAGGTTGGGAAGATGGTGTATGCACTTGAACCAGGCTGGCTGAGATTGGGGGGTGGGTCATGGCATGAAGGTCTTATTGGTACCTGTCTCTGTCTCATGGAAGAAATGAATGAATGAATGTGTATATATATACACACACACACTTAAGTATATATATATGTTACAATTTTTAATTTTATTACTATTTTAAGTTTGCCGTGGGGCATGTATGTGTACTCAGCAGAGAGGGGTGGGGGCAGGGATGGGGAAAGTGAAAAAGAAAGCACCAGATCCAAGACTCAAACTGTTGTCAGCCATGTGGGAGTCCAGCACCTTAACTGCCATACCACCTACTGGTCTGAGATGGAATTTTTAAAAAATCTGCTATAGGGGTCATGTACTTGCTAGGGAGACAGAAAGAGAGAGTGAGTGAGAGGAAGAGAGGGACAGAGAGACATAGGAGGAGAGAGAGAGGGAGAGAGAGAGAGAACCCCCCAATGGAGGAGGATGACCACACCACAATCCTTTCTCCATTCTCTTGGGATTTTGAACATGTGCTCACATACCTGGTGTGTTTTTCAAGCTGCTGGGTCTGGGCCTCGAACTACAGTTGGCTATGTAGAATCCAGCTGCCTTAACCACCATGTCACCTGGCTGGCCCAGAGGTGGAACTTTTAAAAATCATAATATATCCAAATAAATGCTGCCTTCATCAAAGAAGGCACCTTGGGATGTCATGCCATTATTCCAGGGGGAGTTACTGCTTAGACTCTTCACACAAATCAGTGTTCCTCACTTGATTCTTTAATCTCTTACTCAATAGATCCAACTCCGTCCTCAGAAAATTTTTCATCATGGAGATAATGTTTTGAAATATTAAGAAAGATATATAGATAACAAAGAAGACACTACGCTAAACAACAAAATTATTTAAAGAAATTTATTCCTACATAAGATGACACTTTTTTTTTTTTTTGAGAGGTTTTTGCTATAGGGCGCGTGCGTTCGCCAGACAGACAGACAGAGACAGAGAGACAGAAAGCAAGAAATCGCCCCCCAGGGGGGATGGCCACGCTGCAGTCCCTTCTCCTCCATTCTCCTCTCGGGATCTTGGACACGCACGCACACGCGCCCAGCGTGAGTTTTAAGCCACCGGGTCGGGAAGTGAACCGCCGTTGACTACGTGGAAGTCCAGCGACAAAGCCATTACGCTAACTGCTGGTTCTCAATAAGATGACACTTTTGAGAAATACGTTCATTTGAATGATTCACATCCTGGTATATTGGAAGTGGCCTAATTAAGTTACTTTCCTATAGTCACCCATCACAGTAAGGCAGAAAAGTGGATAGAGCTTCTTAAAAACATGTTCAGCAATGTTAAGGGAAAAAATAACTGGAAGTGCTCTTGTTCAGTCATCCACAAACCAGGACCTTTGACACCAAGTGTCCATTTTTCCTATCTGTACTTCCTGCACAGCGTGTTCTACAGGAATCACAATGCAGTTCAGGGCTTTTCTCTTTTTTTTTTTTCGAGAGGTTTTTGTTATAGGGCGCGTACGCTTGCCAGAAAGAGAGAGATAGACAGAAAGTGAGACCCCCCAGGGTGGGGTGGTCATGCTGCAATCCCTTCTCCTCCATTCTCCTCTCAGGATCTGGGGCACGCACGCACACGTGCCCTGCGTGAGTTTAAGCCGCCAGGTCCAGGACTCAAACTGTGGTCGACTACATGGGAGTCCAGCGATATAGCCATTACGCCAACTGCTGGTCCCTTAGGGCTTTTCTAATACTCTCATTTTTGTTTGTTTTCTTTTAGGTATTTCTGGGAAAAGCCAGCTTCTATTTGCACTGGTCTTCACAACTCGATACTTGGATCTTTTTACTTCATTTATTTCATTATACAACACGTCTATGAAGGTATGGTATGTCATCTGATAGAATGTATTGTATCCATAATGCACAGACCCATAGAAACTGTTATTTTATGTCAATTTCTTTCTTTTTGTTTTTCTTTTTTTGGAGAGGTTTTTGCTATAGGGCACGTGTTCTCCTCAGAAAGACAGAGAGACAGAAAGTGAGAAATCACCCCCTAGGGGGCATGGCCACGCCGCAATCCCTTCTCCTCCGTTATCCTCTCGGGCTCTTGGACACGCATGCACACACACCTGGTGTGAGTTTAAGCCACTGGATCCGGCACTCAAACCGCAGTCAACTACATGGGAGTCCAGTGCCATAGCCATTACACCAACTACTAGTTCCTCTTTTTTTTTTTCCAAGAGAAATTTTTTGCTATAGGGCATGTGTGTTTGCCAGAGAGACAGAAAGCAAGAAATCACCCACCAGGGGGATGGCCATGCTGCATTCTTTTCCTCCATTCTCTTGGAATTCTAGGCACACATGTACACTCAGTTAGCGTGAGTTTTAAGCTGCCGGGTCTGGGGCTCGAACCACAGTTGACTATATGGAAGTCCAGTGATGTAACCATTACACCTTCTGCTGGCCCTGAGAGATTTGTTGTTACAGGGCGTGTGCACTCACTGGAGAGATACAGAGTGAAAAATCACTCCCCAGGCAGAATGGCCACATTACAATTCCTTCTTGTTTCCTCTTGGGATGTTGGGCATGAATGCATGTGCCTAGTATTGAGTTGCAAGCCATCAGATCCAGCACTTGAACTGCAGTCAGCCATGTGGGAGTCCAACACCTTAACCACTATGCCACCCTCTAGCCCCAGTGTCAACTTATTTTTAATTGAAAATCTCTAATAAGCCAGAGCTATGGCATATGCCTCTAGTAATTCTAACTACTCAGAAGACTGAGAGGCAAGTGGATTGCAAATTCGAGGCTAGCTGGGCAATATAGTGAGATGCTATCTCTTTAAACAATCTCTAAGGGGGCTAGGAGGTAGCATACTTGTTATGGCACTAGATTCTTATATGGCCAAATAAAGTTCGAGTCCCAAACCTGGTGGCTTGAAAAATCACACTAGGTGCATGTGCATGCAGGCCCAAAAACCCAGGAGAAGAAGAGATTGTGGTGTGGCCATTTCTCACTTTTCCCTCTCACTGTCTCTGATGAGCACATACATCCTAAGGCAAAAACCTTCTGAAAGTAATAAGTAAATTTCTAAGACTAATGGCTAAATATACTATTATAGGGTGCAGAGCTTACAGGAGGGAAACAGACGGCCACAGCACATTCTCTTCTACATTTTCATCTGGGGATTTGGAGAATGCACCCACATGCCCAGTGTGTTATTCAGGTCACTAGATTCAGGACTCAGCCATGTAAGATCAGTGCCTTAACCACCATACCACTTGTTAGCCCAAAATACACTGTTCTTAACTTAAAGTTTAGACCACCTTGTATATATAATTGGGAATAAAGTTATCATTAAGCATTTCTTTTGTTTCAAAATAGTATTTATTTGGGACCAGCAGGTGGCATGATGGTTAAGGCACTGGACTCCCACAGGGCTGACCATGGTTCAAGTCCCAGACTTGGTGGCTTCCTTTTTCCCTCTTTTTCTCTATCTCTGGTCAAATTGAAGAATAATAAATAAAATTAAATGAATAATTATTTTTTAAAAATAGTATCTATTTAGTTAAACTACTTTGAATTTTTTTAAAAGAGATTCTTTTGCTATAGGGCACTTGTGCTCGCTGGAGAGACAGAGAGACAGAAAGTGAGAAATCACCCCCTGGTGGGGTGGTCACACTACAACCCCTTCTCCATTCTTCTCTCTGGATCTTGGTCATGCACACACATGCTCCTAGCATGAGTTTAAAGCCTCTGGGTCTGAGATTTGAACCATAATTGGCCATTGGGAGTCCAGTGACATAACCATTACTCCATCTGCTGGTCCCAAATTTATATTTTTTAATTTTAAGTTTCTCAAGTGGGAAGAATCTTCTAAAGCTCCTGATAACCCTATAAAGAGATAACTATTATGTTTTCAAGTAGTAGGAAATAAATTAGGGATTGCTCAGAGAAATCCAGGAAGTTGGTATATAACAAGGAATCAAAGTGAGGGTCTCTAGTTGCCATGTCTCATTTTGCTGCTATAAGGGACTATGTGTAAGCTTCTACTTTTTTTTTCTCCCTGAGTCAGTTTTTTGTAAACTTCTGCTGTGTGTGTGTGTACCATCTTTATTATTTTTCTTATTCTTAAATAACACCTGTACCTCTCTGTCTGTCTGGCGAGCACACGTGCCCTATAGCAAAAAAAAAAAAAAAAATCACTGTTCAAGAAATTACAATTTATGTTCGTTCCAAGTTGTAAATGTTAATCTTTTTTCCTTTTCAATAAAAAGACCATTAACTTAAAAAAATAATAATTATTTCATTTAACTTTATGTATTTATTTATTTATTTATAAGTCTGGGCCTCGAACCACAGTCTGCCTTGTGAGAGTCTAGTGCCCTTAACTACCATGCCACCTGCTGGTCCCAATGGACATGGTCTTGCCTGATACACTGAGTTGCTGTGAGGCCCGCCCCAAAAAATGCTCAGTGTGGATATAGATATATGTGTGTTTTGTTTATACAGGTAGGTATTCTTTTAAGAATTATTTACTTAATTTTATTTATTTATTCATTTATTTTAATTTGACCAGAGAGAGAGAAAGCAAGCCACCAGGTCCAGGACTTAAATTATGGAGTGTCCAGCACCTTAACCACCATGCCACCTGCTGGTCCCTATACAGGTAGATTATTATTTTATTCACATACTTGTGTACATTGTGTGTGGAGAGAACTCCTCTAACAGTATGTTAATGTTCCTTGCCTTTTTAATGTAACTTCATGATGAGGTAGGTGCCAGGGATAGATTTTTTCTTTTTTTTTTTTTGAGAGGCTTTTGCTATAGGACGCGTGCACTCGCCAGAAAGACAGAGACAGACAGAGAGACAGAAAGCAAGAAATCACTCCCCAGAGGGATGGCCACTCCACAATCCCTTCTCCTCCATTCTCCTCTCGGGATCTTGGGTACATATGCACATGCGCCTGGTGTGGGTTCAAGCCACCAGGTCCGGGACTCGAACCTCAGTCGGCTGCATAGGAGTCCAGTGACATAGCCATTATGCCAACTGCTGGTCCTGAGATTTTTTTTTTACCCCGAGTATATGAAGACTCGATTGTTCTTATTTTCCTGTTGAATCATTTGCACAAATGTCTTACCCCTTCTCAAGTTGTCTTTCTTAAGGAGAAATAGAACTAAGCGTGCTGCCATTGACATAATAGTCTTTATTTGTTGACTGAAACTGCTATTTGATTTTTGAGCCTGAATCTGAATATTTCAGATATCAGACATTTTATCAGAACCAGAGAAATATGTTTGACCTTTACATAACTTAATTGTAAGCCTTGAACAGCTGTGCTGCTATGTGAACAAAATTGCTCTCTTGAAAGCAGCAACATTTTGCAAATTATCACTAACGTCAGGTTTTGCTTTTGCTAATATTACCAGTTAAATTACATAGCAACAATCTGAATATTCAGTGTTTAAAATTAAGTAAAAACCATCATAACAGGGCCTGCCGGTGGCATGGTGGTTAAGGTGGCCTGATCCCACGTGGCCAATTGAGCAGTTTAAGTCCTGGACCCAGCAACTTGAAAAACATAATCGGTGCATGTGTATGCATGCCCAAAATCCTAGCAGGAGGGAGAAATAGAGGAGAAGGAACTGTAGCGTGACCATATATGAGGTGTGACTTCTTGCTTTCCCTTTCTTTCTGTCTCTGTCTCCAGGAAGTGCATGCACCCTGTGACAAGAAGTTAAAATTTTTAAAGGGGACCAGCAGGTGACGTGGTGGTTAAGGTGCTGGACCATGGTTCAAGTCTGGACCTAGTGGCTTACTTTCTTATTCCCCCCACCCCGTGTGTCTTTCTCTGGTCAAATTAAGATAAATAAATGAAAAAATAAATAATTCTAGAAAAAAAAATTTTAAAAGAGGGGCCAGGGGCCAGCAGGTGGCATGTTGGTTAAGGGTGCTGGACTCCCTGACTGCAGTTTGAGTCCCAGACCTGGCAGCTTGCTTTCTCTCTAATTCTGTCCTTCTCTTGTCAAACTGAAATAAATAAATATATGAATAAATAAAGTTAAACAAAATAATTCTTCAAAAGAAAAGAGGGGCCAGTAGGTAGCATGGCGGTTAGGGTGCTGGATTCCCACATGGCCAGCCTTGGTTCAAGTTCCAGAACTGGTGGCTTGGTTTCTTGCTTTCTCTCTCTGGTCAAGTTAAAAAATAATAATAATAGAGCCAGCAGGTGGCGTGGTGGTTAAGCCGCTGGAATTCCCACATGGCCACAGTTCAAGTCCCGGACCTGGTGGCTTGCTTTCTCACTTTCCCTCTCTCATAATTCTTTAAAAAAATAATAAATAAATATTGAAAAGAAAGAAAACCATCATTACAAAGTTTAACATTAATTACATTGTTTATCTTATCTTTAGAAAAAGTGCTAGCTAAGAAATAACCAACATGCTAAAAAGAAGTCTTTGGGTTTTAAAATGTGCGGAATTTTGCGTCCTTTTTTTCTTTTTTATTATAATTATTTCTTAGAGGTTTTTGCTATAGGGCGCGTGCTATAAAGACAGAGAGAGACAGAGAGATAGAAAGCGAGAAATCACCCCGCGGGGGGATGGCCATACCGCACTCCTTTCATTCTCCTCTGGGGATCTTGGGCATGCACACACACACGCCTGGTGTGAGTTTAAACCACCAGATCTGGGATTCGAACTGTGGTCGACTACATGGGAGTTCAGTGACATAGCCATTACACTAACTACTGGTCCTGCACCCTTTTTTTCTTAAGTTGCTAATAGTTTACAATGAGATTAAAGGGGCCGTAGGTGGCATGGTGATTAAAGGGCTGTTTTTCCATATGGCCAACCACAGTACATGTCTGGGATATAGAGGCTTGCTTTCTTGCTTTCTCACTTTCTCTTTTTCTCTCTCTGTCTATGATCAAATTTTAAAAATAATAATAAATAAAATTAAATAAATGATTCTTTGAAAAATAAAGTGAGAGTAAAACTACATTTCTTGGGCCAGCAGGTGGCATAGCAGTTACATCTCTGAACTCCCACATGGCCGACCACAGTTTGAGTTTTGGACCTGGTGGCTTGAAAATCATGCCAACTGCTTATGCATCTGCGCCTAAGATCCTGGGAGGAGAGTGGAGGAGAAGGGGTCGCATGCCCATCCTCCCAGAGGGTGGATGGGCATGAGACCATCCCCAACTATCACACGCACCCTAAGGCAAAAACCTCTAAGGAATATAAAATTTCTTTGACAATTTCTTTTTTTTTTGTTGTTTATAGACCACATATTAGTTTATTTATTTATTTATTTATTTATTTATTTAGAGGTTTTTGCTATAGGGCGTGGGCACTCG
>NW_006159565.1:2881890-2972683 GCF_000334495.1 Tupaia belangeri chinensis
ATCTCTGCTCTTAGAATGTTTAATATGCTCAATACGCACATTGATTCTCTTGGCAAGAATCTTGCCCTTAACTTGTTTGTTCACAACAATGCCAACAGCATGCTGGGTAACATTGTAGACTCTTCCAGTTTTGCCATGGTAACATTTGTGGGACATTCCTTTTTGAACATTCCCTTAATGTCTACAATATCACCTTTTTTGTAGATTCCCATATATGTTGCCAAAGGAACAACTCCATGTTTTCTAAAAGGCCTAGAGAACATATATCAGGTGTCTCTCCTTTTTCCCTTTGTATTCGTAATTTTGGTTAATTACTGGAAGATGGCAGTTCCGGCCAAAAGGAAGCGACAATTTCTTATAAATTTTAACTTAACATAGGACCAAGCGACATCCCACCCCTCCTAGGTATATACTCAAAAAACAAAAATCAGTTTCACACAAAAGCTTATACACCCTTGTTTGTGGTAACTTTATCTACCATCCCCCAAAGTTGGAAACCACCACCTGTCCTCTAACTGGTAAGTGAGTAAACAAACTGTGATGCACCCATATAGTGGATTGCTATCTAGCTATACAAGCTAACAAATTATTAACATGTAACAAGTTTGGTTGTCTCTCACAGGGATCATGCAGAATTAAAGAAGTTGGACTCACATGGTGACATACTGTATGACTTCATTTTTATGGATTCTAGAAAGGGCACAATTCAGGAAAGATGGTGTCAGTGATTGTCCAGGGGTTAAGCTTGGAGTAGACTTGACTACAAAGGGGCAGTATAGAAGAATTTATAGGGTAATGGAACTGTTCCGTGTCCTAATTATGACTATATTATGTATAGAACTGTACACCCCCCAAAAAAGTACGTCTTATTATGTTTAAATTTTAAAATACCAAGAAAAGCTAAGGAAAATTCTCACCTTTCTGAATACATGCATGATGTAGAAAGCTGAGGGAGCCAAACAATCTTGGTATTGATAACCTGGTGTTTTTCCTTTTGTTTTTAGCTTATCTACATTGCCTGCTCTTATGCCACAGTGTACCTGATCTACATGAAATTTAAGGCAACCTACGATGGAAATCATGATACCTTCCGAGTGGAGTTTCTGGTGGTCCCTGTGGGAGGCCTCTCATTTCTAGTCAATCATGATTTCTCTCCTCTGGAGGTTAGTTAAGAGGGTATTTAGCAGTCATGTCTGCTTCCCCAGGTAAATAGACCTATTTACAGGTAATGTGGAGTTTTGTGGGGCTTTTTGTTATTGTTTTTCAGTTTGGCAAACTTGGTATAATATCCTAATCAGTGTAAGTTGTGGAGAAGAATAAAGGACCCAAGGGAGGATTGGTTGGGAATTTTCAGTGAAAGAATACAACATTTTTTAAGTTAGGAGGAATAAGTTTAAGAGATCTGTTGTACAGTGTTGGTGACTATAGCTAATGACTTACATTGTATTCTTGAAAAATGCTAAGAGTGGATGTTAAGTGTTCTCACCACAAAAATAACTCTTTGAGATAATGCATTTGTTAATTAGCTAGATTTAGTCATTCTACAATGTCAATATACTTCAAAACATGTCTTACAGGATGAATACATACAATTTTATCTGCAAAAATAAAGAAGAAAAAAAAAACACAATCTATCATTTTGATCACCCAAAAAGTGGATTTTAATTTAAAAGTTATAACACAGAATTAAGCATTCACGTAGTTGGTCTGCTGGTATCCTATTGCCTGGCTTACTATCATCTTGGAACTGTGTTTCGTTATCTTAATGTCTGTGGTACCAAATGCAGAGCCCTGCCTTTCTCGGTGTTTAAAGAATGTCCTCTTCTCCATACTCAGGCCCATATTTTGTTTCCTGTTCATGTACAGATGTTAGCATTTATGTTGTACATGTGAATCTGCTAAGTAGTAGGTAGTACTGCTACACTCCTCTCCTTTAGGAAAAGTGGTTTATGGTGCCCCAACAGTGTGCATTGAGGGAACCTGCTCCTGAATGCTTTTTCCTTCCCCAGTGAAGGGCTGCCACTTAGCATCCTGCAGTTTTTTTATTTGTTCTGCTGCTCTTGGCTATTGGATGGTTGCTGGAAGTGCCTGGATTTTTAAAAACACTTAAGGACTAGTACAATTCCTTTTGTCATTCGTGCGAATAAAGGATCACATTGAGAGTTTCTATGTATTTACAACTCTGATTTCTACCCCCTTTAACCATACCAAAAAAGCCTAAAGAATAAAAATAATGAAAATATCTAGATAGGAAGGAAAGGAAAGGAAATCAGCTGGTAAGGAAAAACAGCAGCACGGAACTGGAAGGAACTAAGTAGCAGTATTTTGGGCTTCAGATTTGAAGTGGGACAAATTTATCCAGGAGGTACATCAGATATAGATGCATTAAAAAATTGTACAGGGAAGAATAAGACATTCGAGAGATAAGTAATGAAAAATTCAAAGGTAAAAGCTTTCTAATTACTTGGCTTGTCCTTGGGTGTGCCATGCCTCTTAAATTTTGTTTGAGTTTCTCTAATTTATGCAGATGCCAAGCTGCTGTATTGGGCTAAGATACCAAGACCCCCTTCCTCCCAGTCTCCCCACTCTTTATATACTGTCTCATAGGAAAGAAAATGTACTTCCCACGAACTTACGGTGGGCTCTGGATCCTGACTGAAGCGTGCCATGTCTCTTGGCAGATTTTATGGACCTTCTCTATCTACCTGGAATCAGTGGCGATCCTTCCACAGCTTTTTATGATCAGCAAGACCGGGGAGGCTGAGACCATCACCACCCACTACCTGTTCTTCCTGGGCCTCTATCGTGCTTTGTACCTTGTCAACTGGATTTGGCGCTTCTACTTTGAGGGTTTCTTTGACCTCATCGCTGTGGTGGCTGGTGTAGTCCAGACCATTCTATACTGTGACTTCTTCTACTTGTACATTACAAAAGGTATGTTAGGTCCTGCCTGCTGCTGCTTTGTTCCTGTAGCCTCGTGTTCTTTTAGGAGGTTGCTTGCCCTGCTCCCTTGCCTGTCACTGTTCATCTGATATACTCATGAAACAGAGTAGGTTTCAGAAAATCTGTTTATTTTAATGAGAGACAGAGAGAAGAAAGGGACAAAGTAGTTTTTTGTATTGTTTTGCTTGGTTTTGAATGAGAGAAAGAGGTATTTTAACAGTCTTACCATGATCCTCTCACTCCAGCCTTACAGTTAGCTAGGACCACAGGCTTGTGTCACCATGACCAGCCTTTTTCCAGGAACTGAACCTGGGCCTCCCATGGGGCCCTAGCCTTACACAGTGGTCTCCAATTGTGGTTCGGTCCTGGGCCTGAGGCCTGCTTTCTCGCTTTCTCTCTCTCTCTATCTCTGTCTCTCTGGTGAACACATGTGCCCGATAGCAAAAAAAAATTTTTTTAAGATTTTTTAAGAATTAATTAATTTATTCATTTATTTAAATTTGACCAGAGAGAGGGAAAGTGAGAAAGCAAGCCACCAGGTCTAGGACTTGAACCATTGTTGGCCATGTGGGAATATCCAGTACCTTAACCACCATACCACCTGCTGTTCCCCGCCCCCATAGCAAATTTAAAAAATAATAATAATAGTGACCAGCAGATGGTGTAATTGCTGCGTCACTGGACTCCCATGTAGTCAACCTCTATTTGAATCTTGGACCCAGTGGCTTAAACTCATGCTGGGCACTTGTGCGTGGGTGCCCAAGATCCTGAGAGGAGGAGGCATTGTGGCATGGCCATCCCCCGAGGGGGTGATTTCTCGCTTTCTGTCTCTCTCTGTCTTTCTGGTGAACACACATGTCCTATAGCAAAAACCTCTCTAATAATAATAATAAATAAAATAAATTAAATAATAATTCTTAAAAAAAAAAACAATAACACCTTATGTATATTTTTGTATTCCCATGAATTTAGGGCATTGCACTTAACCAAAATCTGGTGAAAGCTAAGGTCCTTGGTCAGAAAAAAAGTGCATATTTATATATATGCACACAAATTTATACATACAGTTTTAGGGGATTCAGAAGCCCCTGAGATTCAGCCACCCATTCCAGGCTAAGAATCCCTGCTATACAGTAAATTTCCTAATGGTGGAGTTGGTAGGTATAAAGGTATTTCTCCTCACCTTTAGCTAGCTAGATTATATAGCTAGCTAGCTATATAACTTTTATTGCTAGAGGGCACATTTGTTCATGTGCATGAGAGAGAGCAAGAGAGCATCCCCCCAATAGGTCATAGTCCTTTTTCCTCCATTTCTTCTTATCATGCCTGCACACATATCCAATGTGTTTTTTAAGCCACCAGGACCAAGACTTGGACTGCAGTTGGCCATGTGGGGTCCTGCTCCCAATGTACAGCATTTAACCACTGCCCTACAGGACAGGTCCCTTGTTTTTTCTTTTTCTTTTTTTAATTTTTGCCAGAGGACATGTGAACTCGTTGGGGAGTGAGAGAGACAAAGTGAGAAAGCACTCTCCATGGGGAATGGTCGTGCGACAATCCCTTCTCCATCTTTCCCTCCATTTGGGCTTTTAGGTACTTCATGCATACATGCCCAGCATTTTTCTCAAACCACCAGATCTAAGACTTGAACTGTGCTGTTGATCAGGTGGGATCTAGCCACCACACCATGGCCTGGGCCCTTTGTCTCTTTTACTATCCAAAATTTCCCTTCTACATAAATTATATATATATATATATTTTTTTTTTTTTTTGAGAGGTTTTTGCCGTAGGGTGTGTGCGCTCGCCAGACAGATAGAGACAGAAAGTGAGAAATCACCCCCCAGGGGGGATGGTCACGCCGCAACCTCTTCTCCATTCTCCTCTCTGGATCTTGGGCACGCACACACATGCGCCTGGCGTGAGTTCTAAACCACCAGGTCTGGGACGCAAACCGTTGTTGACTACATGGGAGTCCAGCAATATAGCCATTACGCTAACTGCTGGTTCCCCATAAATTATATTTTGATATATTTTGATTAGGGTAAAAGTCATGATAAAAGATTGCTATGAATTTAGTGGCACTTTCACTTGAATTTGTATTTTGTTAAATACAGTTACTTATTAACTTGTATCTTACTATGTAGAATCTTATGTATAACAAGCTGCTAGAAATGGGAAGAAGAAAACTGTAAGCTTGTCAATATCAATAACCTTTTCTTTTTCTCTTCCTCTCTAAAATTCTAGTACTCAAGGGAAAGAAGCTCAGTTTGCCAGCGTAAGTGCCAAAGACCATCACCAGCATCTGTCCTTCAGGGTGCTCCGACAGAATTCTTACCACAGCAAAGGCATAAGATGCTTGATATGGAAAAGCAGAAACTTAACTCTTTTGTTGCAGATAGTCATCAGTGGCTCTGTAAGAACCCAGAGGAAAAGAACCAGAAGGTTTCTGTTTAATGCATCTTGCCTTATCTTTTTTTATTACTCTGTACAAAGATTTTTTTACACAAAAACTTAATGCTGTATTAATAAATTCAGTGTGTAGCTTCAATTGGGATAGCTCCAAAAGTGAAGATTTTGTGAGGAATAAGTGCAAACTTCTTTGAAATTGTTGATTCTTTGTGTCTGCAATGAAATTGTACACCTTGACAGTTGGTAGATAGATTATATATTCTTTCATCTATCAAACTTGCATTCCACTATATTTATTTTTTCCGAGATCAGTTGTATCTGTTTGAGACCTGAGACACTATGTTCAGTTCGGTATATCTGTTCAAATTTATTCCCACTGGATGAATCCTTCTGTGAATATCACAACACTACATTTAAGGATGGTAAGGATGATTTGCAAGTCTTATGGTTTTCATTACCAAAATTTTAAGATTCTGAATGTAGATAGTCTCATTTAAGAGTCACCAAAGGTGCCTGCCCCTTCCCCTGCTAGTGTCAGTCGAGACAGTCCTAAGTGTGTTGAAGAAGTCAGTGTGTAGAGGTTTAGGGCTGCTCACCATCTGAGTGTGGGATGGGAGGGACATTAATGATTATTTTGGATATTGGACTCTATTCCTCTGAGGAATGAAACACAAGTAGTTACCTATCACTTTAATTTACAGTTCTAAAATATTACTACAGCCATGTTCATACTCAGATTCAGTTTTTCATATCACTTTTAGGTGGTAAAATGATTTATAGTTTTTTTTTGTTTTGTTTTTGTTTTTTATTGGCAGCACCAATTACCATTCCTTATATTCTTTTTGTCTTGCCTTTTATTTTTTTCCTATGAAGCTCTTGCATGATTTGTGTTACCATCCTAAATAAACATCTTATTAAACATAGACTAAATTGTCTTTTTTTTTTTTTTTTAATTACTAGGCTTTTGGAATTAGGATGACATTTTTTGTTTTTCAAAGCTCTGTGGGGCTGCAAACATTTGAAAGTCCACTTAATCTACAAAGCTGTCTATATTTTATGAAAATATGAACATTTTTCCTTCTGATGGTTTATTATATTGATTTGCTACTTTTATGATTTTTTTTTGCAATGCACCATAAATATTAGTGTTGAATACTAACAGTGCTTACAACAAGAAGGATGCAGTATTTTTGCTTTCTGCATTAGAATATTTTGAGGAAGGAAGCTGGGTGGGTTTTATTTATCTAGTGTACGTCTTAACATCTCTGTAAACTGGCAGTACAACTCCATAGTAATTTAGCCTCCTGTCTTATCTTCCTCATTTTACTTTTTCCCACTTGCCTTATGTTTTTGCTTTTGTGTATCTGAAAATCTTTCTTTTCAGCATCCTAGTCTTGTTTTAGTCTCTGTGGTCTGTTTTCATCCTCCTTGGAAGATTCTAGGAGTTGGGAGGAAAGGTGGGAAATCAGTGGTAGTAAATCAAAGCAGACTGCTGGCTGCCCAGATTGGGGGTAGGCTCACACCTGTCCTTGTGCACGGAAATCAGATATTCGCTGGAGTATTCATTGGAGAGCACACTGCACAAAACAAGGATCTGGAACCTCAGCATATTAATGCCTTTTGTAGTCATTCTATCTAAGGAAAAATAAAATTTGCTAAAATGTTACCATTATTTTGTGGCCAAGCATGACATCTTAATAAATAGGGTGCCATTGGAGTGCAGGACTGGGCAGTATCTTTGCACATGCACTGAAACAAAGGCCTTGCGTGATGCGCCTTTTGAAGCACTGTTTCATAGTTACTTTCATTTCCTGAATAAAAGTTACCAGGTAATTAATGCTTTTTATTGAAGTGCTTTCTTCTGTGTAAATTTTTTAAAATGTAAGCATGGGGCGAGCAGGTGGTTTGGAGGTTAAGGTGGCTGGATCCCACATGGCTAACTGAATCGAGTCCCAGATCCAGTGGCTTGAAAATCACACTGAGCACATGTGCTTGTATGCCTAGAGTCCCAAGAAAGGATTGCTGTGTGGCCATCCACCCTGGAGTGATTTCTCATTTTCCCTCTCTGTTTCTGGCGACCACACATACCCTATAGCAAAACTTAAAAAAACAACAAGCATAAATATAAATAAAGCCAAGTTATTAAATTTGCCCAGTAAGTGATACTTGTATGAAAAGCTGCTGGTGGGCCAGCAGAGTATGGTAAAGACACTACACTCCCACATGGCCAACCATGGTTCAAGTCCTGGACCTGGTGGCTTGCTTTCTCACTTCAGCTCTTTCTCTCTCTCTCTCTCACCCCTTCCGTGTCTCTCTCTGGTCAAATGAAAATAAATGAATAAATACATAAAAGTAAATAATTCTTTAAAAAAAAAAGGAAGAAAAGCTGCTAGCTGGGGCCAGCAGGTGGTGTGGTAGTAAGGCACTAGACTCCCACACGACTGACGGCGGTTTGAGTTCTGTACTAGGCAGCTTGTTTTCTCACTTTACCTCCCTCTGGCCAAATTAAATAATAATATAAAATAATTCCTTAAAAAAAAAAAAAGTCATAGGCTGTTACAGACACCAATCCGTTCTTTGTCCCATTCAATCAGAGTAAAGTTTTCTGCCTCCTCACACTGGCAGGTGTGGGTAGAACAATAGTTTCTGTGTTTTCATTCCATAGGGTGCATACATGAGAGAGAGAAGGTACCCCCTAATGGGGCCCAGTTATGCTGCAGTCCCTTTTTCCTCTGTTTTTCCATCCCATCAGGATCCTGGGCACTGTGTACATGTACATTTACACGCATCTAGCATATTTTCCTAGCCCCTGGGACAATTTGGATCACTGTCAGCCATGTGGAATCGGGCTACTCGGCACTTAACCACTGCACTAAGGGCTATTCCAGGAACAGTTTTCATTGGAGATGATAGTGATCTGTGGGAACCCTAAGAACGCACAAGTTCTATGCTCAAACTTAGGTTGAGTCCTGGTTCTTGCACTTGTAGCTCCCTGGCCATGAGTTAATATGAGCCTTGCGACCCCTTCAGTTACATGGAGAGACTGCTGCTGCAGAATTTCTGTGACCTTTGAGTGGGCCACTGTCGGTACAGCTCAGCGCAGAGCTTGGTACATGTTCTGTAATCACCTTGGCGACCCCCATTCCCTTCCTGTTTTTTGTACCAAGCTTGATGAGGATACTTTTTACAGTACTAAAGTAATACCCCAGATCTCTATCCTAGTTTTGCCTTGGGTACTTAAGCAGTGGCAGTATTGTGCAAAGACCATTTTACCTTGACTCTTACCAAAACAGAATGAAAATACAGAACCTTGGGATCAGCAGTTGGCATAATGACTATGTCGCTAGACTCCCATGTAGTCCACTGTGGCTCCAGTCCTGGACCTGGTGACTCAATCTCACGCAGGGCACGGGTGCATGCATGCCTAAGATCCTAAGAGGAGAATGAAGGAGAAGGGATTGCGGTGTGGCCATCCTCCCTGGGGGGGGGTGATTTCTCCTTTTGTCTTTCTGGTGAACACACGTACCCTATAGCAAAAACCTCTCCAAAAAGAAACACCAAAAAAATAAAAAACTAGTAAGTATATAAATATATGTACACTTATTAGACCTTTACTGATATAAAGGATGTTCTGGGGATTTTCCAAACCACCCTCTAGTTCAGTGATTTATGTAAGCACTCAGAAAACTTGTTATACTTGGGGCCAGCAGTTGGCATGCTGGCTAAGGCGCTGAGATTCCCACATGGCTGACCATGGTTTGAATCCCGGACCTGGCAGCTTGCTCCTTCATCCTCTCTCTCTCTGCCTGACTTTCTCTGGCAAAAACTCATGTGAATAATAATGATAAAATAATTCTTTTTTTAAAAAAAATAAAAGCAGTTACGGCTGCAATTTTTTTTAAAAAGAATTATTTTATTTGGGGCCAGCAGTTGGCATGCTGGCTAAGGCGCTGGGATTCCCACATGGCTGACCATGGTTTGAGTCCCAGACCTGGCAGCTTGCTTCCCCTCTCTCTCTCTCTCTCACTCTCTCTCATCAAATTTAAATAAATAAAGTTTAGGGAAAAAAAGAATTGTTTTATTTAACTTTATTTATTTATTTATTTAAATTTGACCAGAGAGGGACAGAGTGTGAGAGGGATAGAGAGAGGGAAAGTGAGAAGGCAGGCCGCCAGGTCCGGGACTTGAACTATGGTCAGTCACATGGGAGTCCAGCACCCCCAACCACCATGCCACCTGCCAGCCCCAAAGGCTGCAGTTTTTTACAATGAAAGAATATAGATAAAATCAGCAAAAGGAGGGGCCAGCAGATGGCATTTCCGTAATGGCTACTTCGCTAGACTACTATGTAGTTGAGTGTGATTCGCGTCCTGAACCCAGTGGCTTAAAATTCACACTGGCGCGTGTGCATGCGTGCCCAAGATCCTGAGTAGAGAATGGAGGAGAAGGGACTGTGGTATAGCAATCCTCCAGTGGGTGATTTCTTGCTTTCTGTCTGTCTGTCTCTCTCTGGAGAGTGCACGAGCCCTATAGCAAAAGTATAAAAACAACAACAAAGCCAGGTGGTGTAGTTAAGAGCACTGGATTCCCACATAGCTGACTGTGGTTCAAGTCACAGACCTGGAGGCTTGCTTTCTCACTTTCCCTCTCTCTCTCTCTCTCTATTCCTCTCTAGTCAAATTTAAATAAATAAGTAAATAAAAATAATTCCTTTTAAAAAATCCGTAAAAGCAAAAAGTATAGAGAGCAAAGTCCAGGAGGGACCAGGTACAAGCTTCCAACTGTCTGCACAGTGGAGTCTTAAACATTTCTCCCATCAGCAATATGTGACAACATGCACGAAGTACTGCCAACCAGGTAAGTTCGCAGGAGCCTTGGTGTCTAGGTTTTTTACTTGAGGTTAGTCATGTAGGTGTGGAGCACCCTTCTAGTTGACCCTACCTACTCAGTCTCCACACTTGCCACCCACCAAACTGACACAGCATGGCGTACAGCCCCTAACTTCCACTCAACCCCAGCCTCTTAGTGCCTCCACCTACTCTTGACATTTGTTTAATGAGGTTATTCATTCATCAAGTATTAAATATATGCCGATAATGTGTTCTATTGCATACACAGCTGTGAACAAGATTGGTAAGGTGCCTACATTCATGAAACTTACACTCTAAGGGAGGGGCTAAGAATAATGAACGTAAGTCAAAGAGTGATTAAGTGCAATGAAGAATACTAAAGTAAGGTAAGGAGTAGAAATTGATGGCTGTGCTGTTTTACATCGTGTCTGGGGAGGGCCTCTTAGAGGCAGCGACACTTGCACTGATGTTGATAGAACCAAGGAACAGAAATACCTGCAGGAGGTACACCCCTGGTGAAGAAACAGGCAAAGTGAAAGCCCTGGGATGAGAAAGAGCTTGAAGCATTTCCGCGCCACGGAGCAGACCAGGCGGCAGGTGTTGCGTGATGAAGAGAGCTAGTAGTAATCCTAACACAGACAGATAAACATGCGATTACAAACTTTTCATGCGTGACTACCCGGGATAGGCCTCTGAGAGGGGGTGGAGCGTATTTCGTGCCCAAAGTGCAGCTTTGGGAGGTCCTAGGGGAAGGATGTGCCTAGTCGACCGTCCAGTGTGCAGGTGTAGCAGGGGCAGGGCAGAACGAGGAAGAGCAGTGAGGATGCAAGAAATGAAAGTGGCTCACATCAAGATGGGGGCGATGGAGATGCTGAGAAGTGGTCAGACTCTAGCTCCAGGTGCCAGGCGAAACCTCTGACTGAGGTCCTACCTTGGGGCTCGTTATAGCTACAGCGGGAACACCGAGGCGGCAACATGGGCACATGCTTGGAAGTCTCACGACTCGCCATTAACAGCCATTGGTCTCTAGGCTAGTAAACCCTTAGGGTCTGAACAACCTTCACCTAAAAATGGAAAAATGAGTTGCCAGAACCTATTTCACAGATCTGGAACCTGCATAAAGCCAGCCCAGGACTCCAGAGTCAGTGTATCTGCGCAGGCGCAGAGGGCGGCGGCGGCGACGGCGGCTGCGTGGGACTAAGTGCGCGTGCGCGGGTCTCGGCCTTAGTGTGAGCATGCGCAAGGACCGGCTCTCGCGCGTCCCTGTCCTGGGCCGCGGTTGGTTTGGCAGAGACCGGAGAGCACCGGGCAGCAATTGGCAACCGGCGCGCGGGGACTGGCCTGAGGACCGGTGGCAGGGCCTTCACCATGCCCGGGATGGTGCTCTTTGGCCGGCGCTGGGCCATTGCCAGCGACGACTTGGTCTTCCCCGGGTTATTCGAGCTGTTCCTGCGAGTGCTATGGTAAGGACGGTCGCCCTGCGGGCTGCTGGACCGCGTCGAGGAGGGAGCGGGCTGGGACCGCGAGCTGTCCTCTTGAAAGAGTGATAAAAGTCGCCGCTGTACTGAGCGCTGCCGCGGGCCCAGCCGTGCATTCTCTTATTTAGTGCTTACTACCGTCCGAGGTGGTGGGTGCTGTTGCTGTCCCCAATTTACAGAAGGCAAACAGGCCCAGAGAGGGCAGGCTGTGCCCGGAGTTACACAGGGGGTCCCGGACGTCCCCGCTTTAGGGCTCTAGCATCCCTTCTTGTGCAGCGCTATTGGGAACCGCGAGAACGTCATTGCCGACTAGAAGCCATGGCCCTGAGGCTTGCTTCATCAGCAAAGCATCCTGCATCTGCAAAATGAACGCTAGGCAAAAATACCCTCCAGTGCTATTCTTGAGCTGGTTGCGGCTAAATTTCATAAGCAGATGGGCTCGATATACATTGTTGACTTCAGAGGGTTGAGTCAGTGGGAAGTGGCGTTGGTGCATTAAGTCTGTTTCCAGAGGGTATGGGCAAGGAATAATATTGTTATGAAAAAGTACATCTTGAGGGGAAATGAATGTTAAAACATGACATGAGTGCTTCGCAGGAATTTTATAGTTGTGAGGGCCAGATATTTCTGAGATCATTTTGCCACTGTTAAAATTTCTGGACAGCCCTAATATCACAAAATTGACCAAAACTTAAAAAGTTATCTAGTCCAATTTCATTTCTGGGCTTGAGTCCTTAATAGGGCTTTCTTTCCAAGTGGTGATCTGGCTTCTGCTGAAATACCTCTAGGGTTGGGTCACTGCTATTTCACATGGCTCAGTGATAGCTTTCATTGTTGTGCAGTGAATTACAAAAATGTAGTTGTGAGGCCACAATCTTGCACCTTGCGAGTTCTGTGTTCATCATGGAACTTCGTCTTTGTATTGCTTATTCCCCACCCTGTTGATTTTGTATTACACACAGCAGATTACAATGTGTGCTGGTCAATCCACAGAAGTAATTTAGCAAGCATATAGTTTGTTAGTTTACTAGTTGTGCATTTTTAAGTCATGATGGGACTGTTTTCCAGGGACTCACATTATCCTTGTTTGCTATGGCTTTAAATGCCTCTCATGGATTATAGCAGGCCTAAAAATAAGAACAAGGATATAAAAATGGAAAGCTTACAACTCATAAAAAAGAAAGTCACACTCTTGAGTTTATTATTCCTTAGTAGATTTTTTACTGTTGAAGATTATATCCCAAGATTGAATCTTGCCTTGTTCTGGAAAATATGAACTCCTTTTATTTCTTTATATCATGTTATATAAGGCAGCTCCTGGATTTCATTTCTGGTCCTTCTTGTTTCTTAACAGGTGGATTGGCATTCTGACTTTGTATCTCATGCACAGAGGGAAGCTGGACTGTGCTGGTGGAGTCCTGCTCAGCAGTTACTTGATCGTTCTTATTGTTCTCCTGGCAGTTGTTATATGTAACGTGTCAGCCATTATATGTGTCAGCATGAAAGGTAAAGAGTAGCTTTCTCCTATTTTTATAAAAATCACAATAGCTTTGGAACCAGTGGATGGCATAATGGTTACGTTGCTAGACTTCCGTGTAATCGACTGCAGTTCGAGTCCCGGATCTGGCAACTTAGAACTCATGCTGGGCGCTTGTGCATGTATGCCCAAGATCCTGAGAGGAGACTGGAAGAGAAAGGATTGTGATGTGGCCATCCCCTTGAGGGTGATTTCTTGCTTTCTGTCTCTCTAGTGAGCACACATACCCTATAGCAAAAATCTCTCTCTCAAAAAAGAAAAAAAAAATTGGAACAGCTTTATTAAGATAAAATTTTCACAGTATATACTGGGTTGCCGGAAAAGTCATGATGCTTTTAAAGAGTCATGACTTTTCTGACAACCCAATAGTCCACCCATTTAAAGCATACAATTCAGTGGTTTTTAGTATAGTCACAGAATTGTGCAACCCCCAACACAATTAATTTTAGAACATTTTCATTACTCACAAAAGAAATCTGGTGGGAACCAGCAGTTAGCGTAATGGCTATGTCGCTGGATTCCCACGTAGTCAACCGCGGTTCGTTTCCCGGACCCGGTGGCTTAAAACTCACGCCGGGCGCGTGTGCATGCGTGCCCAAGATCCCGAGAGGAGAATGGAGGAGAAGGGATTGCGGCGTGACCATCCCCCCTGGGGGGTGATTTCTCGCTTTCTGTCTCTATGTCTCTCTCTGTCTGTCTGGCGAGCGCACGCGCCCTACAGTGAAAATCTCTCCAAAAAAAAAAAAAAGAAATCTGGTAAGCATTAGCATTTACTTCTTATGTTTTCTCAAATCCTCTGTCCCTAGGCATCCACTAATCTGCTTTCTTACTTTTTTAAGACTTATTTAATTTTATTTATTATTATTATTTCAATTTTTTATAGGACACGTGTATTCACCAGAGAGAGACAGAGAAAGGTGGAGAGAGAGGAGGGGAGAAAGAAGGCGAGAAAGCAAGCTGTCAGGTCTGGGACTCAACCTGTAGTCAGTCATTTGGGAGTCCAGTGCATTAACCACCACAACACCTGCTGGCTTTTCACTAATCTGCTTTCTGTCTCTACACATTCTCCACATGATGTAAATCAAATTATTATTCCCTGTGTAGTCTTTTGGTCTGGCTTTTTAAACATAGCATAATGTTTTCAAAGTTCATCATGTACACGTATAAGTACTTCATTTCTTTTATGGTTAAATAATACTACATTGAATTGCATTTACTTATTAATTTGTCAGTTGGTGGACATTTGGACTGTTTCTATCTTTAGCTATTACGAAAAATGCTATGAACATTTGCATATGAGTTTTCGTATAGATACATGTTTTATTTCTTTGGGGCATATACCCAGGAGTGGAATTGCTGGGTCGTATGTTAACTCTCTGTTTAACCTTTTGAAGAATGCAAGTCTTTTCCTAGCAGTGGCACTGTATTATAGTTCTACAAAGCAGTGTATGAGGGTTCCAGTTTCTCAACACACTAACCAATGCTATTATCTGACTTTTTGTTTAGAGCCTTCCCAGTGCGTATGACTTGGCAGCTCATCATTGTTTTGATTTGCATTTCCTTGATGGCTCATGATGTTGACTATCCTTTCACATCCTTATTAGCCATTTGTATATCATTTTCGAAGAAATGGCTATTCAGGTCCTTTGCCAAATTTTAAACTAAATTATTTATAATTTATATTTTATTAATAAGTTGTAAGACTTACACTTTTTTTTTTTTTTTTTTTTTTTTTTTTAGATTTTTTCCCTGAATAATTTGTTAGGCTTTTTTTTTTTTTTTTTTTTTTTAGATTTTTTCCCATCAAGCATGTGTGCTTGCCCGAGAGAGAGAGAGAGACAGAAAGAGAAGGAAAGTGAGAAAATCACCTCCCAGGGGGGATGGCCATGCCAGTCTCTTCTTAATTCTTCTCAATTTTTTTGTTTTTAAAGAATTATTTATTGGGGCTCCGGACTCTCACACGGCCAACCATGGTTCTAGTCCCAGACCTGGCAGCTTGCTTTCTCACTTTCCATATCTCTTCCTGTCACTGCCCCTCTCTGGTCAAATTAAACTAACTAACTAACTAAATAAATAAATGTATAAATAAAGCTAAATAAAATAAGTGTATTTTTAATCTTTTTTAAAGCATTATTTTATTTAATTTTATTTATGGTGATTATTATATTTAACTCACTAGAAAGAGGGAAAGTGAGAAAGGCCACCGAGTCTGGGACTCAAACGGCGGTTAGTCATGTCGGAGTCCAACGTCTCAACCACCACTCTACCTGCTGGCCCCTCCATCTTTTTCTTGGGATGCTGAGTTTGCACACACACACACCCACCATGTTTTTCAAGCCACCTTGGAACCATGGAGTTGGCTGTGTGGGATTCAGCAATTTAACCACCATACTATTTGCTGGTCTCAAGTTACATCTTTTTTTAAAAATTATTTAATTTTATTTATTATTATCAACCACTCTGCCACCCGTCAGCCCTTTGAACTATTCTTATTTAAAAAAAAAAAAAAAGAATTATTTTATTTAACTTTATTTACTTACCTATTTTAATTTGACCAGAGAGGGACAGAGTGAGAGAGAAAGAGAAAGGGGGAAAGTGAGAAAACAAGCCACCAGATCTGGGAGTAAAACCACAGTTGGCCATGTGGGATTCCAGTGCCCTTAACCACCATGCCACCTGCCAGCCCCCCTTTCACCTATTAATATTTTAAATGGCCACTTTTAACTGAACCAGATTAGCCTCCAGTTATATCGCCCCCACATTGGGGGAATCTCTCTAACACTTTACCAGGCTCTCTCACGGCTCTAGGGAACCTACCCACCTGAGGTTATCATCAGCACCCATCTAGCACCTTTAACCACCATGCCACCTGCTGGCCCCCTTACACCTATTCTTAATGATAATTTTGTCCTACATGTTACTGTTATCTGCAATCACTTTTCTTTTTTTCTATAACTATTTTATTTATCATTATTTTTTAATTTGCTACATGATACATGTTCACAAGATAGAGAGAGGAGAGAGAGAGAGAGACAGAGAAAGTGAGAAAGCAGGCCACCAGATCTGGGACTCAAACTGCTGTCGGCCATGTGGGAATCCAGCACTATAATCACCATGGCATGTGCTGGCCTCTCTGCAGTCACTTTTCTGAGACTGAAAATATTGGAAACCATCTTTATTTGGTTGCTCTGGTTCAAGGAATGAGCTGAGCACTCTGATGACTAATGAAAAGAATACATTAGTCAATAAAAATGCATCAGGCGGAGTTAGGGCTCTATGGCATGTCACCACCTATCATTTTGGTATTTTATCACTTCTTGTATTGGAATGTAGGAGGCATGCTTATCAGATTGTAGGTGATGAGAATAAACTGGTAGGCAATAGCTATTATGTTGAGTGACAGAATGAAGATCTTTACAGTCTGGAATCATGGAATGAAATGTAAAAGGTGTTAGCTCATGGAAGAAACAGGAGGTGAGAAGCATTAGTAGCAAAGTGTTTTTTGAAGAAAAGGACCTTAGGGTTTCAGATGACCTGCAAGTCTGGCATGTGCCCACCTACTATAGTAATATATAGAAAATAGATCCCTAGGTATTTTAGTATACTTCTAAACCATGGATGAACAGGGTCTGGATTGAAGAAGGTCCCAGTTCTGTGGTCTCTGTCAGCCCCCAAATATGAATTGTCACTAGTGCTAGATGCTGAGAAGAGAAAGAGACTTCATGTGTACAGTGTGGCGTTAGCACTGAGAGACTTCTAGAGGCAGAATTTCTGAAAGGTAAAGTATTTAGACTGGTGTCCTTTTGCATATAGCATTACTTCATTTATTTGCCATGTTTTGTTCCTATCACATTCTGGTCAGACCATTGAGTTTATTACCATAAGAGGTTCAGATTACAAGCAGTTAGTGTGAATTTTTCCCTGAGAAGATTTGTTTTTCTTCAGATATTTTTTGTGGTTTCAGGGCACACTTGCACTCCTGTGTTGGATGCTCATTGTCACTCCTAGAGGATCCCTTGGTGCCTACACTGTCACACACATACATTATCTTCAGGTTGTACCGAGGCTTGATAGTTGCCTATTCCATAACCTCTTCCAAACAGAACCTAGTTGTATTCAGTATGTCTCTCCATCCCTCACTTAAGAAGTTTGCATCCGAGAATCTGGCCCTAGGCCTAGTTCAGGAAAGACCCTCACACGTTTGTGATTGGTTCAGGAGTAGACTTGTGACCTGATGGGCCCAATGAAAGTCAGGGAAAGTCATCTGGGAAGGTCTATGGAGTTTTCTCTAAGAATCCAGAAGCTCCTTTTTGCTCCTGGATGTTGCTGTATCTCCACTCAGAGCAAAGGTAAGCTAACATGCAGAGGGCAGCTGTGGGAAGGATAGGGAGGTAGAGCCATAGCCTGGTCAGGCTATTCCTGAGACCCTTATGGCCACTGGGTCCAGGAATCGAACCATGGTCAACTACATGGGACATAGCCATTACACCAACTGCTGGTACCGATAGAGATTTTTTTTCTATAGGATATATGTACTTGCTGGAGAGACAGAGAGAGACAGAAAGTGAGAAATCACCCCCTGGGGGGTTGACCACACAGCAATCCCTTCTCTTTCATTCTCCTTTCGAGATTTTGGGCTCGTACATGCATATACACACATGCTTGGTGTGAGTTTCAAGCCTCCAATCCAGAACTCAAACTGTAGTCTGCCATGCGGGAATCCAGTGACATAACCATTACGCCATCTGCTGGTCCCAAAATTTTACCTTTTAAAAAACTTTGTCTTTGGGGCTGGCAGGTGGTGTGGTGATTAAGGACTCTGGACTCCCCCGTGGCCAACCATGGTTCGAGTCCCGGACCTGGCAGCTTGTTTTCTCATTCTCTCTCTCTCTTGCTCTGTCCTTCTCTGGTCAAATAAAAATACATAAATAAGTAAATAAAGTTAAATAAAATAATTCTTTTGAAGAAAACCTTTGTCTTTGGGGCCAGCCAGTGATATGGTAATTAAGGCAGCTGGATCCCAAATGGCTGACTTCTTGGTTCAAGTCCCAGACCCTGTAGCTTGGAAATCACATTGGACAGATATGTGTGCTGACCCAAAATCCCAAGAAGAGAGTGAAGGAGAAGGAACTGTGGAACGGCCATCCCCTGGAGGGTGATTTCTCAGTTTGTCTCTCTGTCTTGTCTCCCCGTCCAATAAATGTATGTGCTCTATAGAAAAACTATTTAAAAAAAAAAACCCTTGATCATCCTGCCCCAAATGAGGACCAGTAGTGTTTAATATTTTAAAACATGGGGCCAGAAGGTGGTGTGGTGGTTAAGGCATTAAACACTCACATATGGCTGACCACGGTTCAAGTCTCAGACCTGGCTTGCTTTCTCACTTTCTCTCTCTCTCTCTCTCTCTGTTTCTCTCTGTTTCTCTATGTCTCTCTCTGGTCTAACTAAAATAAATGAAGGAATAAATAAATAATTCTTTAAAAATATTTTAAAATGTGACTATAATTCTAATATAAGGTAGTTTTGGGAATTTAAAAGCATTTCTATACCAATTCATTCTTTTTTTCTTAAGAATCATCTTTTATTTAACTTTACTTACTCATTTTAATTTGACCAGAGAGGGACAGAGCGAGAGAGAGAGAGGGAAGGTAAATCACCAGGTCCAAAACTCAAACTGCTGTCGGCCATGTGGGAATCCAGTACCCTTAACCTGCCACCTGCCAGCCCTCAAAATCATTCTTTAACTCTTAGTTTTTGTTTTGTTTTGTTTGTTTGTTTGTTTTGGAGAGGTTTTTGCTATAGAGCACTTGCGCTTGCCAGACAGACAGAGACAGAGAGACAGAAAGCGAAAAATAACCCCCCAGGGGGGATGGCCATGCCGCAGTCCCCTCTCCTCCATTCTCCTCTCGGGATCTTGGGCACGCATGCACACGCGCTCGGTGTGAGTTTTAAGCCACCAGGTCCGGAATGCAAACTGTGGTTGACTACGTGGGAGTCCAGTGACATAGCCATTAAGCTAACTGCTGATCCCGTTTTGTTTTGTTTTCAACTTGTGCATAGCCTAGGAGAGGGAGAGAGAAGGAATGGGGGAGAGGGAAGGGGGAGGGAAGACTAGAGAGAAAAGGCACTATCCCACCCTCCAGGCTTGGTCTTACCACAATCTTTTTCCTCCAGTCCTAGTCAGGATTCTGGGAACATGCACGCATACATCTGTCGTGAAACCAACTGAGTGGAGACTCAAACTCCCAGCTACTTGGGAGGCTGAGGTTGAAGGATCAAAAGTTCACAACTAGCCAAGTCTAAACACAGCGACTTGAGAAATATGCTGGGCACATGTGCATGTGTGTGCATGCCCAAAATCCTGAATGGAAAGATAAAGGAGAAAGGATTGTGGTGTGACCATCCCCTATGGGGGGGGTGTTCCCTCACTCTCTCTTTCTCTCTTTTTGTCTCTTTCTCTCTCTAGTGAGCACACATACCATCTAGCAAATTTTTTAAAAGAAAAAGAAAGTAGCTATTAAAGAGGCCAGCCTATAGCTTAGTGGTTAAGGGAACTGGATCCAACATGACTAACCTCCGTTCAGGTCCCAGCCCCAGCAGTTTTGAAAAGCATATCTGGTACGTGGGTGTGTGTATCCAGAATCTTGGCACAATGGAGAAATCGAGCAAAAGGGATTACAGCATGACCACACCTATTGGGGTCATTTTCTCTCTCTCTCTCTCTGTCTCCATCCTCCTCCCTCTCTGGTGAAGGTATGTGCCCTCTGACAGGAAAAACAAGAGAAAAAATAGCTTGTAAGTTCCCTTAACCTTGGTTTCCTTGTTTGTAAAATAGAATAATGACTAACCCACAGTCATCGTGAGGATTAAAGAATAATTTAGGGCATGAAGTGTTCAGGATGGTATCTAAAATGATGTGGTCGATCTTTCCAGGCTGGCTAGAACTGTACTGGGTTAGTTCTGTCTTATGCCTCTTGTCCTGGCATAATTATTTAGAGCACCCTCTTTTTAAAATAGAATTATTTTACTAAAAAAAAAAAAGAATTATTTTATTGACTTTTTTATCATCATTATTCTTTAATTTGGCCAAAGAGAGACAGACTGAAAGGGAAAGTGAGAAAGCAAGCCATTGGGTCTGAGACTCGAACTGTGGTAGGTCATGTGGAAATCCAGCACCTTAACCACTACGCCACCTGCTGGCCCCAGTGGCACCCTCTTGTGTTCTCCAAAGTATCCCAATCTGGGCAATAATTATATGTTCACCCTTGTGTTGCGCAGAAACATTTCTAATCCCTGGTAAATCTAAGAAATGAATCTGAGACCTTTTGTCATGTCTTTCTTTCCTCACTTTGTCACTTGCTCTCAAACTTAGGTGCTGATCACCAGTTAAGTGTGGAAAGGTCAGATGGTGGGTATGCATGTGGTGCAATGCACACTGTTAGCCATGTTTATCTCAGAGGAAGCAAGTGAGCAGTATGAATGTTTTCTGTATTTCAGGAACCATCTGTAACCCTGGACCACGCAAGTCTATGTCTAAGCTACTTTACGTACGCCTAGCACTGTTTCTGCCAGAGATGGTCTGGGCTTCTCTGGGGGCTGCCTGGATATCAGACGATGTTCAGTGTGACAAAACAGTTGTGAATGGCATCATCGCAACCGTTGTTGTCAGGTGAGGTTCTTCACCTTGTCTTTTAGTTTTTTTCTTTTCTCAAACGCATTTGAGATCCAGATAAACAAGCCCTTTCTGAGTAAATCATTAGCGAGCACCCCATTATGTGAACTGCCTAAAATAGTTACAAAGTTGGACCTTTCTGAGTAAATCATGAAAATTTAGAAACACCTGTTTATACATGAGGAATAATTCATCTTTTATTATGCATTGACTGATGTAGTTTTCTTTCTTACTGGTTCTTTGCATGATCTCCCTTCCCTTATAAGAAGGAAGTAAACCAGAGACTAAAACAAGAGCAAGAGCTAAAGGTAGGGTGAGAAGAGTTATGGTGGCAGGAGTTACAGCAGAGAATAATAATGCAGAATGATAAGGCTTTCACATTTTCTAGGCAAGTAATCTTAGAGATGATCCATTTCTATCCCCTTGAGTTACAAAGTAGGAAACATAAGGCTTGAGCTGTTGGCCACCCTTCTTGAGTCACACAGCTCTGGAGCAGGAGGGTTCCCTCCCAGAAAGGTCTCGTCCCAGCGGTACATCTTCCCAGCAGTATCTGTATTCATGAACCCAAGCCCCTGGCACACCATGGTAGTCTAGAAATAAATGTTTAACTATATTAATGAAAGTATCCTTCATTACAGAAATCCTTTGGTTTTTATCATGAAGACCCTCGAAACACTGAGGAATAAGGGCCTGGCTCATGGGCAGGGACTGGGGAGAATAAACTCTAGCTGCTTCTGTGGCCACGCTTCAACCTGCCCACTAAGCAGCTCCATGTTTCTTTTGTGGTCTTTACTTTAGAGCTCTAATCCTTGTGGGGCCTGGGTTAATTATGAGTTCATGAAGGAACTGTCTAGGAGAAACGAGTTGCTCACCTTAGCCAAGTTCGGAGAGCTCCACCTCTCCCCAGGTCTCTGGAATCTTAACTGTAGAGACATAGAAGCTGAGTTTGAAGGAGGAGTCTTCATCCGTGCAGCTGGAGGTGGGGCCCACAGTCATCCAGCCTTTTCCTCTCTGTTTTGCAGTTGGATCATCATCGCCGCCACTGTGGTTACCATTATTATTGTCTTTGACCCACTGGGGGGGAAAATGGCTCCATACTCCTCTGCTGGTCCCAGTCACCTGGATAGTCATGATTCAAGCCAGTTATTTAATGGCCTCAAGACAGCAGCTACCAGCGTGTGGGAAACCAGAATCAAGTTGTTGTGCTGTTGCATTGGGAAAGACGACCATACTCGAGTTGCTTTTTCGAGTACGGCAGAGCTTTTCTCAACCTACTTTTCAGTAAGCTAAAGGGGTCTGGTTTGGTCTCTCTCTTTGTGTACTCTACATTTTGAGCCAGTCCTCCCTGTTCATGTAAAATTGCTATTAAGAACCTGGAATCCCTGGGAGTGTTGGGGTGGGGGAAATATTTTGAGATGATTACTTCACGGAGTTCACTGCCAGGGTCACTCTTTTTCAGACCCTACCTCTGGTTGGGTGCATCTTTGTAGTGATACATATTACCCTGTCAAGATTTCTACTTGGGTTTAAAACATTAAATAACGGAACCTGTACATTTTAGAAATAACTTTCCAGCTGTCTGTTTTTATGTCCTTTATCCAGCTGGAACTCAGCGGATACCAAGCATAGGCAGTGTCAGGCACCTAAAGAGTATCAGATAATGATGTCTTTCTTCTGAGTATCATGACAGAAATGATAGATTGTTCTACTTGTGAAGGAAAGCTTGAATAAATTATTACAGCGCAGGAAGAGAATCATTATCCAAAGCAATTCCTTCAGTGATTTGGAAATATGCATTTTTTTTTTTCAATCTAGTGTGTGATTTTGTGTTTTCATGTGATGGTCTCTGATAAACTGCTCTTGTGTTTGTTGTTGAGACCTAGAAAAGGAGGACGAGTTCTCTTGGCATCCTGCGCACCTGCCAGTTTCCTCCTCGCATCTCTATGATGTCCGACTTGGCTTTGTTCAGGGCTGCCCCTGAAGTCCAACACTAGGCCAGAGCAGCAGCCTCCATGTAGGGGTTGGAGAGCTTTGTCTCCTAACTTAAAGGAGTACTTCAACCTAGTCTTAAGGTATTTGGAAGAAGGAAGAAAAGAAGCTGGTTATTCTTAGAGAATGTGTTAATCTACATCATAGGCATAACTGATGGTTCGTTGGGCAAGTGGCCAGTGCATGGTCCTTTCTTTTTTTTGGAGAGGTTTTTGCTATAGGGTGCGTGTACTTGCCAGAAAGACAGAGAGAGACAGAAAGCGAGAAATCACCCCCCAGGGTTGATGGCCATGCCGCAGTCCTTTCCCCTCCATTCTCCTCTCAGGATCTTGGGCATGCACACACATGCGCCCGGCATGAGTTTAAGCCACCAGGACCAGAACCCAAACCGTTGACTACATGGGAGTCGAGCGACATAGCCATTCTGCCAGCTACTGGTCCCAGCATGGTCCTTTCTTATAGGGTGGAAGTTCCTGGAGGTGGTTGAAGATTCCTGACTCCTCCATATCTATCCTGAAGAAAATGGGCAAGGTTAGGCTCAAGAAGACTGACTCTACAGCTGTACTAGTTTGGGGTTCATTCTTTTTGAGGCTTGCCATACCCAGTTTTTACAAACTCCACTTTTCATGCCCAATGAGAATAAGTTCAGTCTCATAAATCTACTGTAGCCTGTGCTTCAACAAAACCTTCACAGCGTCTTGAGAAATGAGAATATACATTTGGGTTAAGATTGTGTACCACTACAAAGGTGGAGAATTTATCTGTTTATTCTTCCACTTGACAAAAGATTTGAAATATTAGGTTGGTGCAAAAACAATTGCATTTTGGAGCATGAATTTTAAATAATTTTAACTAGACTCAAACACATCTTTATTACTCAAAATAGGAACTATTAAAATCACACTTAAAGATTATTTTATTTAGCTTGCTTGCTTGCTAGCTAGCTTCCTTGCTTTATTTATTTCATTTGATCAGAGAGGGACAGAGTGAGAGAACAAAGACAATGAGAGAGAGGAAAGTGAGAAAGCAAACCACCAGGTCTGGGACTCAAACTGTGGTCAGCCATGTGGGAGTCCAGTGCCCTTAACCACCATGCCCCCTGCTGGCCTCACAATCACATTTTTGCCAACAATAAATAAGTTTATTTCTGTAGCATGAAAATCCATGGTTTGGGATTTGACGAACTCTTGGGAAACATCTTCTGTATCCTGCTGGTTGTGGAATTTTTCCCTGCAAAAATTGGCAACCTGCTTGAGAAGTGGTAGTTGGTTGGTGAGAGGTCAGGTGAATATGATGGATGTGGCAAAATTTCATAGCCCACTTTGTTCAATCTTTGACACGTTGGTTGTGCAAAGTGCAGTTGGACATTGTGGAGAAGGATTGGGGGCCCTTTCTGTTGACCAAAGCCGGCTGTAGACATTGCAGTTTCAGTGCATCTCATTGGCTGAGCTTACTTTCAAGATGTGATGGTTTCACTAGGATTCAGAAAGCTGTAGTGGATCAGACCCCACCAAACAGTGACCATAACCCTGTTTTTGGTACAGTCTTGGCTTTGGGAAATGCTTTGGAACTTCTTGGTCATCGCTAGTTGTTTTACAAAATCTGCTTTTCATTGCATATCACAATCCAATTGAGAAATGGTTCATTGTTGGATAGAATAGAGAAGATGACACTTCAAAATGACAATTTTTGGGGAACCAGCAGTTAATGTAATGGCTATGTTGCTGGACTCCCACGTAGTCGACCACGGTTCGTGTCTCCTACCTGGTGGCTTAGAACTCATGCCGGGCGCGTGTGTGTGCGTGCCCAAGATCCTGAGAGGAGAATGGAGGAGAAGGGATTGCGACATAACCATCCCCCCTGGGGGGGTGATTTCTCGCTTTCTGTCTCTATGTCTCTCTCTGTCTGTCTGGCGAGCGCACGCGCCCTATAGCAAAAAAACCTCTCCAAAAAAAAAATGATAATTTTTAAAACATTTTAGTCAGCTTATGAGATACCCACTTATCAAGTTTTTTTCACCTTTCCTATTTGCCTCAAATGCCAAGTGACAGTAGAGTTGTCAACATTGAGTTCGTCAGCAGCTTCTCATATAGTCATAGAAGATCAGCTTTGATGATTGCTCTCAATTAGTCATTGTCAACTTTTTTTTTCTTTTTTTTCTTTCTTTGGACAGGTTTTTGCTATAGACCATGTGTGCTCGCCAGACAGAGAGAGACAGAGAGACAGAGAGGCCAGTGACATAGGCATTACGCCAACTGCTGGTCCCTCAACTTTTTTTTTTTTTTTAAGAATTATTTAAATCTATCTATCTATTTATTTTTAGAGAGGTTTTTGCTGTAGGGCACATGCGCTCACCAAAAAGACAGAGAGAGACGGAGAGACAGAAAGTGAGAAATCACCCCTCATGGGGGATGGCCATACCGCATTCCCTTCTCTTCCATTCTCCTCTCGGGATTTTGGGCACACACGCACACACGCCTGGTGTGAGTTTAAGCCACCAGGTCCAATACTCGAACCGCAGTCGTCTACATGGGAGTTCAGTGACATAGCCATTACGCTAACTGCTGGTCCCAAATTTATTTATTTATTTGTTATTTATTTATTTATTTATTTATTTAAATTTGACCAGAGAGGGACAGAGTTGGGGGGGCAGTGAGAAAGCAAGTCACCAGGTGTAGGACTTGAACTGGCCATGTGGGAGTCCAGCCCTTAACTGCCATGCCACCTGCTGGCCCCAGTCATTGTCAACTTCTGATGACTGGCCAATTAGACTCCTCATCTTCTAAGCTCTTCTCTCCTTTGCAAAACATCTTGAACTACCACTGCACTGTTCATTAGTGGTTCCTGAGCCAGAGGGGTTGATGTTACGAGTTGTCTCCATTGCTTTGTGATTCTTTTTTTTTTTTTTTTGGGGGGGGTTTTTGCTATAGGGCGCGTGCGCTCACCAGACAGAGACAGAGAGACAGAAAGCAAGAAATAACCCTCCAGGGGGGATGGCCACACCGCAGTCCCTTCTCCTCCATTCTCCTCTCGGGATCTTGGGCACGCACGCACATGCGCCCAGTGTGAGTTTTAGGCCTCCAGGTCCGGGACACGAACCACGGTCGACTACATGGGAGTCCAGTGACATAGCCATTACGCTAACTGCTTGTCCCCACTTTGTGATCTGTTTTGAACTCGAATAAGAAAATTCCTCGAATTTGTTTTTTGTCTAACATCATTTCTATAGTCTAAAATAAAAAGCAAAGCAAGTAATAAGTCACTAGCAAAAAATGTAAAACAAGAAATGCACATTAAAATGATGTATAACATAACCACATTTATTTAATTATGTATCCAGTATCGGGACCAGCAGGTGGCATGGTGGTTAAGGCACTGAACACTCCCACATGGCTGACCATGGTTCGAGTCCCTGACCTGGTGGCTTGCTTTCGCACTTTCTCACTCTCTCTCTTTCTTTCTGGCCGAATGAAAATAAATAAATGAACAAGTAAAATTAATAAATAGTCTTTAGGGACCAGCAGTTAGCATAATGGCTATGTCGCTGGACTCCTACGTAGTTGACTGTGGTTTGCATTCCGGACCCAGTGACTTAAAACTCACGCCGGGCACATGTGTGCACGTGCCCAAGATCCCGAGAGGAAAATGGAGGAGAAGGGATTGTGGCGTGGCCATCCCTCCTGAGGGGTGATTTCTTGCTTTCTGTCTCTCTTTCTCTTTGTCTGTCTGGCGAGCGCATGTCTCTCTGTCTTTCTGGGGAGCACATGCACCCTATAACAAAAACCTCTCCAAAAAAAAGAGAAATAAATAAATAAATAAATAGTCTTTTAAAAAATGTATCCAGTATCAAATAGCAAATTTCAACAATGCAAACTACAGTTACTTTTGCATCAACCTAATAGATTAAAAATAACTACATTATTAGAAGTGAAAGTTTAATATAGAAATCATCCAATGTTGTTTATTCTCTAATTGGTTTGTCTGAAGGCAGGATGTGAAAAAAACATTAAGCTCACATATAGAAGGATTCCGGCAAGGAAATGTTCTTCTTTAATACTTTTGTGCATATAAATGAATCTCTGTGTGTATGTGTGTCTGTGAATGCTATAAAACTTAATTTTGAGGGACTCATGGGAAGTCCTTGCTGGCGTTTGTGACAGGCCATTGTGGTTCTCTACCTAGGACACAGATCTAGTGCCCAGTGACATTGCAGTGGGCCTTGCTCTTCTTCATCAGCAACAGGACAACATCATGAATAACCAGGAGCCTGAGGAGGTGATCAGCCACTCGCCAGGGCAGTCCCAGGTCAGCGTGTGTTTCTGTTGGACCACGTAGTTCTGACATTTATACTTATACATCTTCCAAAACGGACAACTAGCCAACAGCAATTTCGGTGGTATCTAATTTGTGTCTTTTTTTTTTTTTTTAAAGGAATTATTTATTTAATTAATTTCATTTGTTATTATTTTTCAATTTGACCAGACAGAAACAGAGAAAAAGGAAAAGTGAGAAAGGAAGTTGCCAGGTCAGGACTTGAACCGTGATCAGCCATATGGAAATCCAGCATCCTTAACCATCGGGCCACCTGCCAGCCCCTGCTTTGTGTCTTTTGCTAATTATAGTTTATCGCCTATAATTGTCATCTGGAGTTCAGGTAGTGAGAGCCCGTTTCTAGCCAGTTCACCATCCATTGTGTTTTTAAAGCTTTCTGTTTTAGGAAATTGGATGTTGGAGTCTGTATAGCAGAAAGATTCCTCCTGGGGTGGGACCTGGTTCTCTCTGGGTGTGTTTGCTTTATTCTCTGGGCCTGGTGAGCACATGTGGTTCAGGTTTGCTTGATGATAATCTTCCTGACAGATATTTATGTTTTTGAAGAAGACAACTGCTCATAGACTTTATGTTCTGCCTGCCCTTTGTTAAACTGCCCAGTTCTTGGTAGCTCATGTGTGGCAGTGACATGGAAATGTGCTAGTTAAATGCACCTAGGCAGGAAGCACCAGCCCGTTTCAGCTGGAGCCACAAAAGTTAGGGTTTATCCTGCTGTTAACTCCCATTATACTTGTTGCATTTCTATAAAATGAGGAGTCCATCAGTTTACATTTAGGAACCAATTTTCCCCATGGAAATCCTGAGTGTTCTAGACAGTGAAGAAAAAGCAGGAAGAATCAGAAATTTGAGTTCAGGTTTAAGATCTTAGTGCGTGGATTCTCTCCAAAATGAGTTCACCTAAACAGAGAGTTTTTCCTCCTTCTCTTCCAGGAAGCTGACTTGGATGCAGAATTAGAAAACTGCCATCATTATATGCAGTTTGCAGCAGCCGCCTATGGGTGGCCTTTCTACATCTACAGAAACCCATTTACAGGGCTGTGCAAGATTGGTGGTGACTGGTAGGTTGGCATGGTTGAGCCCTGTGTATCCCTATTTCTCTTAAAAACCTTTATGTGGGGCTGGCAGGTTGCACAGTGGTTAGGTGCTGGACTCGCCCATGGCTGACCACATTTTGAGTCCTGGACTTGGAGGCTTGCTTTCTCAATTTTCCTTTCTCTCTCTCTCACCATATACCTTTTGTCTCTAATTACTTCAGCCTGAATTTCCTTTTTAATTAAGATTTTGTTTATTTCTTTATTTTTGAAGAATTATTTTATTTAACTTTATTTATTTTAATTGGACCAGAGAGGGACAGAGCGAGAGAGAGAAAGCTTCCAGGTCCGGGACTCAAACCACAGTCAGCCACTTGGGAGTCCAGTGCCCTTAACCACCATTCCACCTGCCAGCCCCCAGCCTGAATTTCCTAAGAACAAGGACATTCTTTTACATAATTACAGTAAAATTATAAAATTCGGAAATTGATCATTGATCATTAGCCAATTTGCAATTTATATAGAAATTTTTCCAGTCATCCCCATAGTATTCTTTTTTCCTAATAACATCCCTTGTAGCAATTCTTTGTTTGATCCAGGATTTTATCATATTGTTGTCATGTCCCCTTAGTCTCCTTCAGTTTGGAACAATTCCTCCGCCTTTCTGTGTCTTTCACAAATCTGATGTTTTGAAGAGGACAATTGTTTTGCGAAGAGCCCTAACTTTGCATTTGTGTGATGATTTTCTTGTGATTAGATTCAAGTTTTTAACTTATTTTTTTGGAGAGGTTTTTGCTGTAGGGTGCGTGCGTTCACCAGAAAGAGAGAGAGAGACAGAGAGATAGAAAGCTAGGGAGTATGGCCACGCCGCAATCCCTTCTCCTCCATTCTCCTCTCAGGATCCTGGGCACACACGCACACATGCCCGGCGTGAGTTTAAGCCACCGGGTCTGGGACTCGAACCACGGTCGGCTACATGGGAGTTCAGCGACATATCCATTACACTAACTGCTGGTCCCCAAGTTTTGAACTTTTGGCAGAAATGCTCCATGAGGAATATTATGTCCTTCTTAGTACCTTATATCAGAAGACACCTGATGCCATTGTATCCCATTTTGGTCACGTGAACATTGTATTCAGTGGTGACTGACAGTTTTTTGCCACAGAAGAGATACCTGTCTTTACTTTGTGCGTAAGTTACCTTTGGGGAGATACTTTGAAGCCACTTCGATATACTTCTATTTGCTAGTTTTAGTATTCATTGATATTTTTACTTGCTAGTTTTAGCATTCCTTGTTTTTTTTTTGAGAGATTTTTGCTATTGGGTATGTACACTTGCTGGAGATAGAGACAGACACAGACACAGAGATGGAAAGCAAGAAATCACCCCCAGGGATCAGGATCAGGGTGGCAATCCCTTTTTATCCATTCTCCTCTTAGGACTTTAGGCACACACACACATGTACCTGGTGTGAGTTTCAAGCTACTGGGTCCAAGACTAGAACTGTGACCAACTACTTGGGAGTCCAGTGACATAGCCATTACGCCAACTGCTGATCCCATCATTCATTCTTTTTAAAAAATAAAAATAAAAATAAATTTTCCATTTAGTTTTATTTTTTATTATTATTATTATTTTAATTTGACCATGGAGAGGGCAGCAAGTGAGAAAGCAAGCCACTGGGTCTGGGACTTGAACCGTGGTTGGCCATGTGGAACTCTAGCGCCCTTAACCACCATGCCACCTGCTGGCCCCCATTCATTATTTTCTTAAATTAGTTGTTATCCTGTTTTAAAGAGCATTTCCTTCCCTGCTAACCAATATGGATTTATAGATTCTTTCTTTATTTAATGGATTATAATTCTTTACTGTGCATTTTGTAACAAGTATAAAATTTATTTTATGCCTAAAATTTGAGGCCCTGCAGGCTGACTCCTGTGTCCTTTTGATATATCCTCATCTTTTTTTAAGCACTTTCTGATTTTCTGACATAAATTGTTGCAACCTCTTCTTGTGCTTCCCCTGGAATCCCTTTCTCTAGGGCACCCTCTTCATTTAGTGCAGGTAGTGGCATTTAGAATCTAAGATCTAAGTGTTTGGTGTTACTTGGTGTTACTCCTGTGGTGTTACTGCTTCTGGAACCTTTCAGTGGAAGAGGTGGGGGGGGATAGTAATTTCAATTTCAGCCCAATACATATTTATTTTAAAAGTCAAGGGACCAGCAGTTAGCATAATGGCTATGTGCTGCTCCCATGTAGTTGACTGCAGTTTGAGTCCTGGACCTGGTGGCTTAAACTCAAACCGGGTGCGTGTGCGTGCGTGCCCAAGATCCCGAGAGGAGAATGGAGGAGAAGGGATTGCAGCGTGGCCATCCTCCCTAGGGGGGAGGGGCGTGGTGATGGTTTCTCGCTTTTTGTCTCTCTGGCGAGTGCACACACCCTATAGTAAAAAAAAAACTCCCCCCCCAAAAAAAAAAGTTGCTTGGATTACATTCATTCTTTGCCCCCCGCCCCGAGGTTTTTGCCACAGGGCATGTGCACTCAACAGAGAGAAAGTGAAAAATTGCCTTCCCCAGGGGGTGTGGCCACTTTTCCATTCTCCTCTTAGGATTTTGGGCACGCATGCACACACACCCAGTGTGTTTCAAGCCACCAGGTCCGGGATTTGAACTGCGATCAGCCACACAGGAGTCCAGTACCTGAACCACTACACCACCTACAAGCCCCTAGATTAATTCTTTTATTGGTATTTGTTTCTTCTTTGGGTTTGGTCCTGTCATTAATTTAGAATGGTTTGGGTCACCTGCTTCTGTTGGCCTTCAGTTTTAGGATCCCTCCTATCCTTTTTAAATTTCTGTTTGAATATGTATGACATGAATGTGAGGCCAGACGTTAGAGCTCTACTACGAGGTATCTACAGAAAAATACTCCTTGTTTAAATAACATTGTGTGTCAGCCAGGTTTGACTGGAAGTGGTAAACACCAGTTAGTCTTCACCTTTGTGGAAAAATGATATGATGAGCGTTCCTTGGTCAGTGGCTCAGGCTGGCACAGTAACATCTTTGCTCCCGCGTTTCAGCTGCAGAAGCAGAACAACAGAATATGACTTAGTCGGAGGTGATCAGCTCAACTGCCACTTCAGCTCCATCCTGCAAACAACGGGGCTCCAGTACCGGGATTTCATTCACATAAGCTTTCATGACAAGGTATAGTAGAAGACAGGGGTTCTTAACTTCCTTTGGGTCATGGAGTCCTTTAAGATTCTGATGAGAATTATGTTATTCTTCGTGTAATTCACAGATACACATATACACTCTCACTCCTAAATCTCATGTTCCATTGCAGGCCATTCACAGACAGTCCCTAAAGCTCATACAGGTCTGTGTATCTAGGTTAAAAACTCTAGTTTTTTGCTTTTAAATAAAGCGTTATTTATTTTATTATTATTTTATTTGCTATAGACCATATGAACTCACCAGAGAGACAGACAGAAAGAGAGAGTGTGTGTGAGAAAGCAAACCGCCAGGTCTGGGACTTGAACCGTAGTTAGCCATGTGGGAGTCCAGCACCTTCACCACATCACCTGCAAGTCCCCAAAGCCCTGGTTTAACATAAGATGGAGCAACAGGTCTTCCTCAGAGATATAATACTATCTTTCTTATGTAAGCCCATATTTTTATTGAAGAACAGTGAGTTACATTAGTAGTAATCCCACACGGATTTCTAGGGTTCAATTCACAGTCTTCACTCTGGGCCATGAGCTCCATCGACACATTTTGGTGGGTATCAGATTCCCCTAGGGAAAGCAGTGAAGCTGCACAAGCCGGTTCTGTCTGACTTCAATGACTCATGCCTTGGCATTGCCTAGTAGCTCTCCAGGCAATTCCCACACACCCCAAACTTAACCACTGCTCTAGTACAGCTGGTTTCAAACTTTCTGTCTAATGGAATCGCTTAAGGAGCTTTTTTCCCTCTTATTCGTGGTAGAGAATATGTGTATACATGAGAGAGAAAGAGCCAAGCACCCTTGACAGAACTTATTTTGCCATGGTCCCCATTCCCCAGCTCTCCATCTCATTAGGATCTTGAGCATGCAAATACCCCATGTGTTTCTAAGCCACTTCAGGAATCCAGACCCACAGTTGGGCATGTGGCTTCCAGCACTGCAGACTTCCAGTTTGCTACCAACTGTGCTGCAGACTGTGCTGAGATTTTAGAACTGCTAAGTCCAGCTTCACCCCAAATCAATTTAATCAGTTTCTGGACCTAACTCAGAGTGTTTTTTAATTTCCTTAAATTTTTGTTTGTTTGTTTTGTTTTGTTTTTGCTATAGGATGTGTAGACATGCTAGAGAGAGAGAGAGAGAGAGAGAGAGAGAAAGAGAGTGAGAAATCACCCCCTGGGGGGAAGGTCACACAGCAACTCATTCTCCATTCTTCTCCCAGGATTTTGGACACACACTTGCACCCAGTGTCTTTTTTCAAGCTGCCCAATCCGGGACACACAGTCAGCTGTGTAGGACTCAGTGCCTTAACCACCACACCACCAACTGGCCCCCTAACTCAGGGTTTTAAAGCCCCCAGGGACTCCAGTGTGTAGATGATTTTGGGAACTACTGCTCTCTAGCCAGTGACTCCTAGATGACTGTGTTTTAGAATCACTTGTGAGAAGTTTTAAGCATATGATGCCCAAGGTACCCCATCCCAATTAAATCAAATGTATGACTGGGGCTAGCAGGTGGCATAGTGATTAAAGCACTGGACTCCCATGTGGTTGCCTACAAGTCAGATCCTGGAACCAGCCGCTTGAAACACACTGGGCATGTGTGTGTGTGTGTGCACATTGTGCGTGCATATGCCCAAAATCCCAAGAAGAGAATGGAGGAGAAGTAATTGTGGTGTGGCTATCCTCCCCGGGGGCGGGGGGGGTGATTTCTGACTTTTTATCTCTCTGGTGAGTACACATGCCCTATAGCAAAAATCTCTAAATAACAATAATTTTAAAAAGTGTGGTTGAAGCTAGGTGACTGGTTTCTAATAGCCACAGTGAGTCTAGTGTGTAGCAAAGTTCAGGACCCTGGTGGTCTCTGGATTGTACTTGTGCTGAGTGGTTAGGGCAGAGAAGACTGGTGTATTTTAAAATTCAATTGATTGATTTTGATTTCACAAGAGATACACACCAGGTATCATTGACAGGGTCTTGCCATATGGCCATTGTTCCCACCCCAGCCTTTTTGTTAGCCAGGATCATTGGCACTCCCAGCATGTCCATGTTGATCCAAATTTGAACTGGGGACTTCCATATGGCTCCAGTGTTGAGCAGCCTGCACCACCATGGCTGGACTAAGGAGTGATTTGAGTGATATATATATATATTTTTTTTTTTGGGGGGGGGGAGAAGTTTTTGCTATAGGGTGCGTGCGCTCGCCAGAAAGACAGAGACAGACAGAGAGACAGAAAGTGAGAAATCAGCCCCAGGGGAGATGGCCACACCACAATCCCTTCTCCTCCATTCTCCTTTCAGGATCTTGGGCACGCACGCACATGTGCCCAGCATGAGTTTAAGTCACCAGGTCCAGGACCTGAACTGCAGTTGACTACATGGGAGTCCAGCGACATAGCCATTATGCCAACTGCTGGTCCCTTGAGTGATATATTTTAAAGATCACTTGGGCCAGCTCTGTGGCCCAGCAGTAATTCACGGCGCAGGAGAAGCTGGGTCCCATATGGCAGCCATGGCTTGAATCCCTGGCCCAGTCAGTTCGAAACACACCAGGCACATGTACAAGTGCCAAGTTAGGATGGCTTGAGAATTGGAGGAAGGGGAACATGTGTGACCAGGCCCTGTGGAGAGTGTTTGTCTATCTCTTCTTCCTCCCCTTCTCTCTCTCTCTCTCTCTCTCTCTCATGTGTACACATACCCTATCATAAATAAGAAAAAGGCAAAAAGAAGATAACTTGTCACAGATTTATGACCATTTGGGGAGCTCTTTCAAGGAGCCCACACAAAGTTGTGGTGCAAGTCCCTCTCCTGCAGAAACTGCAGCTGTGAAGTCAGCAACCTGCTCTTCGCAGCTTGCTCCAGATGCACAGTTGTTCACAGACAGGTGGCTGTCATCGCGGTAATGGTGAGCATTGATCGGTTACCTCCCAGGTATTTTCTTCCTGGCCTAAGAGTTAAGTCGTGTTACAGTCTTAAAGGTGAGGAAACAGAGAATGAGAGGACTTGAGACATTGTTTGAGACCACATAGCAGAAAAGAAGAGGGTTGAGATTTTGCCTACTTTGCCCTTCAGTGTTCTTGGAGGACTCCAATTTTAAAGACAGAAGCCTGGGATTGCAGCTTTAGCTGTGGTTGCTTCTGAATGGAAGTGGATACTTATAAGGCCCAAAGCCTTTTACTTTTGCTTAGTCTTGCATAAGTAGATGGCTCTGGTCTTATGTTTGATTACAGTGGAACACCACTGAGCTGTCCTGCCCTACCTCTGGTAGGTAACAGAATGCTGGTAATCTGCCTAGAGCCTTTGGTGAATAGCACCTGTTAGTCCTGGCCTTTGGGATGACTTTTTGGGGATCAACACAGAGCTGAATTTACCTATTGAGGCCTTGGTGATTAGGGGGCTAAAATGAGGGTGGTAAAGTATCAGTAGATTGTATTCACTATCCAGCAGCATGGTAGAATCAGTTTTGGAGGGTGACTAGAGAGAGGCTAAGGAAACAAAGATATTTTCCATGCACGTTTTATGAATGCTGTTCATTTCCAGAATCCAGAATAGTCACACTGGCTGGTGAGGATGAATAGAGAACAGCGAGTCAGTGTATTGCCTTCTTTCTGAGTTACAGCCTCAAAATTTCATAGTAGCGATAAGCACTGCACTGGAGGCGCTGGAATGCTCTAACTTTGTATCATTAGATGCATGTTTTATTACTTAGGCTTCATGCTTGTTTCTTTTCTTTTTTCTTTTTTAAGATTTATTTGTAATTTTATTTATTATCATTATTCTTCAATTTTGACCAGAGAGAGAGACAGACAGACAGAAAGGGAGAGTGAGAAAGCAAACCGCCAGGTCCAGGACTTGAACGATGGTTGGCCATGTGGGAATCCAGCACCTCAACCACCATGCCACCTGCCGGTCCCCATGCTTGTTTCTTTATCCTGCAGGTGTATGAGCTGCCCTTCTTAGTGGCTCTGGATCACAGGAAAGAGTCTATCGTGGTTGCTGTGAGAGGGACCATGTCTCTCCAGGTAACTTTGGGGCCTGACGTATCAACCTGGGAACGAGATGGAGGGAGCAGGAGAGTGGATCAGCAAGCTGTGGATGTTCAGAACTGAGAAAACACTCAGGCAACAGCATTAGCCTGAGCAAAAAACAACAAAAAAAGAAAATGGGGAAATGAATCCAGGCATGAGAATTGCTCTCTTTGCAGAAAACCAGTAAGTTCGTTTCCTTTTAACTGAAAACAGAAACAGACACAAGTGGGTGTGGTTCTCTCCTGCCCAACCGCCCTGGCCAGGCTCCAAGCCCAGGTGACCGTTGGTTTTCCTGCACCAGAGCCAGAATAGGGCAGTAGGTGAAATCTTGCCGTGAAAAGCCTCACCACTGCTCGACAGTTCTTCTGCAGCCCTGCTCCGGGCCTTGCTCCGCTCGCTCTTCTCCTGCAATCCAGCTCCAGCCTGGTAATGCCTCCTCTGTCTGCCTCACCCTGACTGCTCTGCCCTTTGCAGGTATCAGATGACTTTCTCCCTGCTGAAACCGTCTTCTTTCCATTTCTGTGTCATGCTTCCTAGTTTTTCTATTTCTTACTCTCACTTCCCGTTTTTACTTCCCTGTTGACCCAGAAAATGCAATGAGAACTCCAGAGCTTGCACCTTCAACCTTCTGCTCTTTTAACCAGCTCTGGGGCCAGCCCCCCATTTGGCTTGCAGCTCCGGCTGCTGGCCAGGACCCCACAGCTCCACCTTCAAGAGCCATTGATCTTTCCCTGTCTAGTTCTCTTCCTTCTGGGCCTCCTGCTTATAGCAGTCCTGCCAGCACCCTCTAGTTGCCCATTTTAGAAACTATGATGTCTTTGGTTTCTCTGCTGCTTGTGCCCAGTCCATGAAGTTCCCGTTCAGCCTTGATCTTTCTAGCCCTAGTTCTGGCCTCTTTTCTATCTCAGTCCCTGTCTAGTCTCTCATCTTCTGAATTTGTCCTTTTTACTGGCCGTGGAGTACTTTCTTCAGAACATCCTTCTCAGAAACTTCATGGGACCAGCAGTTAGCATAATGGCTATGTCACTGGACTCCCACATAGTCGACCGCGGTTCGCGTCCTAGACCCAGTGGCTTAAAACTCACGCCGGGCGTGTGTGCGTGTGTGCCCAAGATCCCGAGAGGAGAATGGAGGAGAAGGGATTGCGGCGTGGCCATCCACCGTAGGGGGTGATTTCTCGCTTTCTGTCTCTCTCTCTCTGTCTGTCTGGCAAGCACACGTGCCCTATAGCAAAAACCTCTCCAAAAAAAAAAAGAAACTTCACATGGTTCCCTACTGCTTTTCTTGTAAAGCTCATGCTTCAATCACAGCTTTGTTAGTAAGTTAGGGGCTGACTTGGCCGGCCTCTCCAGTCCCCCTCCTTTTTTTTTTTTTGACAGGTTTATGCTATAGGACACATGCACTCACCAGAAAGACAGAGAGACAGAAAGTGAGAAATCGCTCCCCAGGGGGGATGGCCATGCCACAATCCCTTCTCCTCCATTCTCTTGCGATCTAGGGCACGCACGCACATGCACATGGCATGAGTTTAAGCCACCGGATCTGGAACTCAAACTGTGGTCGACTACATGGGAGTCTAGTGACATAGCCATTATGCCAACTACTGATCCCTCCAGTTCCCATCTTCACACTATGTGTGGCATGCCACTTGTCATCAGCCTTGGTAGCACATCTGAATCTTATGTGAAGCTTTTTTTTTTTTCAGCTTGCGGGAGAGAAGCAGAGAGGGAGAGGGGAAAAGCGTTCCAATGGGGTATAGTCATGCTGTAACCCTTTTTCTTTATCTTCATCTTACCAACATTTTGGCATGAATACGTGTGCCTAGCCTGGTTCTCAAGCAGCCAGGGCCAGAATTCAAGCTGTGGTCAGCCAGATGGAAATCAGTTCCCTAACTGCTAGGTCATAGTTCATCTGTGCAGTTTTATAAATAGTGTAGACATGGAACCCTCTGCCCAGCAAGTCCCCTACCACCAGTGAAGTACCTGGACCATGCCTCTGCCCTGGGCCCTCCTGTCCCTGGGTAAGGATACTTTCTCTTCTCTGCTTCCTGAATAGTCTTTTTTTTTTTTTAAAGAATTATTTTATTTAACTTTATTTATTTATTTTAATTTGACCAGAGAGAGACAGAGAGAAAGAGAAAGTGAGAAAGCAAGCCACCAGGTCTGGGACTTGACCTGTGGTTGGCCATGTGAGAGTCAAGCGCCCTTAACCACCGGCCCCCTCAATAGCCTTTTTGTTTTGGCTATACTCAGACACCACCTTCTCCCGGGAGCCTTCACTGTCTGGAACGTGCCCTCGAGCCCAATTGCTATGGCACTAGAACTGATGCTTTCTGCTGTCTCATTTCTGTGGGCCTCTGAATCCAGAATCCATGCTTTGTTCAAAACCCTCGTCAGGCTCTGTGCCACAAAGGTCCTTAGGATATTTGTGACACAGGAGGGCGAGGCTAGGTCCCCTCCACTGCTCACACCTTACCCAGAGCTGCTGTCAGGGCCTGTAAGGGCCACCCCCACCATCTGCATTTCTACCAAGTTTAGACATCACAGGTTCAGGTCTCAAGAGTCTGACCAGGAGACTGCCATGCCCACTGTCCCTCACAGGGAGTCTTGTGGGAGAGGGCCCCACCTGTCAGCCATGGGGGGTACAGGCATCGCTCGCCCGCCCTGCACCACCTTAGGCTGATGGCTTCTTCTATTGGTGCCTTTTTTATAGGACATCCTGACTGATCTGTCAGCGGAGAGTGAGACCCTTGACCTGGAATGTGAAGTGCAGGACCGTTTGGCACACAAGGTATTATCCCTGGAGCTGTGGAGTTTTCCTGTTCACATGCACCATGTGACAGTGCTGGCCTTTGATACGCAGTAGCAGATGCTGCACAGAGTACATACAGGGAGCACGTGACAGTCAGTGCTGGCCTTTGATACGCAGTAGCAGATGCTGCACAGAGTACATGCTCCTCTCCTTACCATGGGGTTCCCGGAAGAACCCTCCAAGGATGTGGCTGGGGGTGTGTGAGGGGGCCGTTTGTTTGAAGAGAGGGCCATTCAAAGAGGCTGAGTACGTGGCCCCAAGCCACATGGTTACTGGAGTATCAAATCAGGGACATAAGCCCAGGACTTTTCCTTCCTCTTAAAGTAATACATTATTTTTTTAGATTTAATTTTATTTATTCATTTGTTTTTCATTTAATGAGATATAGAAAGAGAAAGTGAGCCAGCAAGCCACTAGGTCCAAGACTCAAGCCGTGATTGGCCATGTGGGAGTCCAGCGCCCTAATCACCATGCTACCTGCTGACCCAAGTGATAATTTTTTTTTTTAAAGAAGTATTTTGGGATCAGCAGATGATGTAATGGCTAAATCACTGGACTCCCATATAGTCAACCGCCGTTTGAATCCCCGACCCGGTGACTTAAACTCACACCAGGCACATGTGCGTGTATGCCCAAGATCCCAAGAAGAGAATGGAGGAGAAGGGATTGTGGTGTGGCCCTCCCCCCTGGGGGGTGATTTCTCGCTGTCTTTCTGTCTCTCTCTGTCTTTCTGGTGGGCGCACGTGCCCTATAGCAAAAACCTCTCAAAAAAAAAAGAAAGAATTATTTTATTGAACTTTATTTATTCATTTAAATTCGACCAGAGATGGAGATAGTGAGAGAGAGAGAAAGAAGATAAGCCACCAGGCCCATGACTTGAACCATGGTCGGCCATGTGGGAGTCCAGCGCCCTTAACCACCATGCTGGCCTCCCAAGTAATACATTCTTATGGTGCAAAAAGCTTGAGTATAGTCAGACAGTGCTACAGAAGGGAGGCAGGCAGGCAGGCAGGCAGGCAGGCAGGCAATGTGGCCCCCGCTTCCCTCACCCCACAGGACCTCCATGGCTTCCTGTGCTGATGGAGCCTGCCCAGGTGCTTAGTTTTGGTCTTCTGTGCTGTGGATGTTCTGGAGCTTAAAACTCATGCTGGGCATGTGTGTGTGCGTGCATGTCCAACCCAAGAGGAGAATGGAAGCGAGGGGACTGAGGCATGGCCATACCCCCCGGGGGGTGATTTCTCATTTTCTATCTATAGCAAAAATATCTCTTAAAAAAAAAGAATTATTTATTAAATTTTAGTTGTTACTATTTTTCTTGAAGAGCTTTTTTTTTTTTTTTAAGAGAGATTTTTGTTATAGGGCGCCTATGCTCACCAAAGAGATAGAGACAGAGAGACAGAAAGTGAGGAATCACCCCCCCAGGGGAATAGCCACAACTCATTTCCTTCTCCTTTCTACTCTTGGGTTTTGGGTATTCATGCACACAGGCCCAGTGTGAGTTTTACGCTGTGGGGTCCAGGACTTGAACCTCAGTCGACTATGTGGAAGTCCAGCAATGTAACCATTACACCATCTGCTCCTCCCTAAGAGAGCTTTTTGCTTTAGGGTGCATGCGCTCACTGGAGAGAGAGAGAGACAGAGAGAGCATCTTTTTGATGTTTTTGGGTATATACCTAGATGTAGAATTGCTGGATCATATAATAATTCTATGTTTAATCTTTTCCACAATAGTTGAATCATTTTACATTCCCACCAGCTGTGTTTGAGGGTTCTATTTTCTCTGCCTCCTGGTCAATAGCCTTGTTCTTGTTATTTTCCATTTTTTGGAATAGTACCCATCCTAGTGGGTGTGAAGTGGTGTCTCATTGTTTTGTTTTTAAAGAATTACTTTATTTAACTTTATTTATTATTACTTTTTAAATTTTATTTTATTTAACTAATTAATTAATTAATTTTAATTTGGCCAGAGAGGGACAGAGTAAGTGAGAAAACCAGCTACCAGGTCTGAGAATCAAACCATGGTTGGCCATGTGGGAGTCCAGTTCCCTTAACCACCATGCCACCTGCCAGCCTCTATTATTATTATTATTATTTTTATTTTTAGGAATTATTTATTTATTTATTCATTCATTTATTTTAATTGACCAGAGAAGAACACATAGCCAGGGGGAGAGAGAGAGAGATGGAAAGTGAGAAAGCAAGTCACCAGGTCCAGGACTCTAACCATAATTGGCCATTGGAGAGTGTCCAGTGCCTTAACCACCACGCCATCTGCTGGTCCCTAGCGCCTATTATTATTATTTTTAATTTGACCAGAGAGTGACACAGAAAAAGACGGAAAGTGAGAGACGGGGGAGGGTGTGTGTGTGAAGCCACCAAGTCTGGGCCTTGAACCGTGGTCAGCAATGTGGGAGTCCAGTGCCCCCAACAACCATGCCACCTGCCGGCCCCTCATTGTGGTTTTGATTTGCATTTCCTTAATGACTCCTTAGTCACTATTGCAGAGGTTTTCAACATTTAGGGGAAGTCTGGAGTAATTCACTCCATGTTTTTGTCTGTTTGTTTGTTTGGTTTTTAATCTTGAGAGGTTTTGCTATAGGGCACATGCGCTTGCCAGAAGACAGAAAGAGACAGAGAGACAGAAAGCGAGAAATCACTCCCGAGGGGTGATGGCCACGCTGCAATCCCTTCTCCTCTATTCTCCTCACGGGATCTTGGACACGCATACATGCACACGTGCCCAGCCTGATTTTAAGCCACCGGGTCTGGGACTGTAACCGCGGTTGACTGCATGGGAGTTAAGCAACATAGCCATTACGCCAACTACTGGTCCCTCACCCTGAGTGTACAGTGGCCACTTCTGGGCAGAGGCATTGAGATGTCAGAGATGGAAGGCAAGTAACATGGGCTTTGCGTTCATACACTTCATGTGTTTTTACGATCAAAACATCAACACTTCGGTACTAACTGGACTTATTATTATTATTTTTTTAATTTTTCCTTTATTTTACTTTAGTTTTTTGGAAAGGTTTTTGCTACAGGTTGTGTGCGCTCACCAGAAAGAGAGAGATAGACAGAAAGCAAGAGATCACCCCCAAGGGGAGATGGCCATTCTCCATTCTCCTCTTAGGATCTTGGGCATGCACGCACACGTGCCGGGCGTGAGTTTAAGTGACAGGGTCCGGGACCCAATCCACGGTTGTCTATATGGAAGTCCAGCAACATAGTCATTATGCCATCTTCTGGTCCCTTATTATTATTATTATTATTCAGTTTGATCAGAGAGGGAGAGTAAGAAAACAAGCCTCCAGGTCCAGGACTTGAACTGCAGTCAGCCATGTGGGAGTCCAGCACCATAACCATGCCACCTGCCATTCCCTATAGTGATCATTTTTAAAATAAGATGTTTATTTTTTATTTTAAAAGAAATCTGGATAGAGTACACCAGCACCCATAGTGGTTAAAGGAAATGGATCCCACGTGGCTGACCATAGTTTGAATCCTGGCCCTGATGGCTTGAAAAACATGCAAGTGTGTGTGGATGCATGCCCTAGAATCCTGACGGGATGGAGAAATGGAGAAGAGATTGTGGCGTGACCAAGCCCTATTGGGGATGCTTCCGCTCTCCTCTCTCTGACGAGTGTTTGTGCCCTCTGGCAATTAAAAATGTGTGTATGTGTGTGTGTGTTTATTTAATAGTAAGAGTGTAGCTTCGGGGTCTTGCCTGGGCAGTTTTTAGGGAAGAGCCAAGGTGGAGGCCTTTGTTCTGCTACCAGATAGTTGACAGGCCTAGAAATGGGCATTGTTTTTCTCTAACACTGCCTGTGGGTTTTTTTTTTTTTCATTTTTATATTTTTTTTAAGAATTATTTTATTTAACTTCATTTATTTATTTATTATTTTTATCTGCCCAGAGAGAGACAGAGAGAGAAAGTGAGAAGAGCAAGCCACCAGGTCTGAGACTCAAACCGTGGCCGGTCATGTGGGAGTCCAGCGCCCTTAACTACCACACCACCTGCCGGCCCCAACACTCACTGTATTTTTGAAGCAAATCAGGCCTCCCCTTTACCCAGCGTTAGTGTTTCCAGGGACAGCTCTTCCCTCAGGATGGGAAGGTAACTGTTCAGGGCCTGTTCTCTGCTGTTGGCTTCATTTGTGTTGTGTTTTGGCTCCGGTGTTGTCCATGGCAATTGGACTCCGAACCTGTGAGGCTGAAACCAGTGTTGGTGTTTCATTGGTTTAACGTGTATGCCAGGAACCAGTGCCAGTGGTAGTCCAAGTTCTTTTTGGTTCTAATTGCCTAGGGCTGGCCCCATAGTAGGTGCCTAACTGGAGTTGACTGCAGGAGAGCCAAAGGTAATTTGGTGGTTTATCATGATGGAAGTGCTGTCAGAGCGTACACAGCATGTCAGAGGCTTTTTTTTCGGGGGGAGCGGGGGGTTTCTTACATGATGCTAGGTTGAGCATTCTACCTGAAGAATCATAGAATTATTGAATCTTTGGAGTTTATAATTGCTTTAGAGATGATAAAAAACAGTCTCTTCATCCAGCCTGATGGCACAGTCAGTAGCAAACAGAACTGCAGTGCTGGAAGCCACATGGACCATGGGTTCAGATCCCCAGGTTGGTTTGAAAACTTGTCAGATGAGCATGCCAAAATCCTGACTAGCTAGAGGGCCATGGAAAGGGAATGTTGGCTTGGTGAGACCCTGTCAAGGGTGCCTCGCCCCACAGTTACGTGCTCACACATGCTCTCTATCAAATAATCAAACTAAAGTCAAGTCTCCTGTGGTATACAGAATTCCTATACCTTATTCTGTTAGAATATCAGCTGCACAAAGATAGGCCAGGCCTGCTTTGTCTCAAGGCCTGAAAGAGGAACTGCCATGAGGATGCACTCTCAAAATATTTTTCAATGATAGGGTTGTCTCTCAGTGCTGGTAACTGCTTTATTTATTTATTTATTTATTTATTTTGCTATAGGGCGCGTGCACTCGCCAGAAAGGCAGAGAGAGACAGAGAGACAGAAAGAGATAAATCACCCCCCAGGGGGGATGGCCACGCCACAGTCCCTTCTCCTCCGTTCTCCTCTTGGGATCTTGGGCACACACACACACGCACCCGGTGTGAGTTTAAGCCACCAGGTCTGGGACTCCAACCATGGTCAACTACGTGGGAGTCCAGCGACATAGCCATTACACTAACTGCTGGTCCCAGGAACTGCTTGATTTTAAAGAACTTTATGTTTCATAGTCAGTTTAAAAGATCACTCTCAGGGCTGGCAAGTGGAATGGTGGTTAAAGTCACTGAACTCCCACATGGCTGGCTGTAGTTCGAGGCCTGGACCCAGTGGCTTACTTTCTTACTCCCCCTCCTCACCCTCCCAGCACCAGTACCTCTCTGGTCAAATTAAAAAATAATGGGGCCAGCAGGTGGCGTAGTGGTTCAGGCACTAGATTCCTTTATAGTTAACTGTGGTTTGGGTCCCCGACCCGGCAGCTTGAAACTCATGCTGAACATGGCTGGCTGTAGTTCGAGGCCTGGACCCAGTGGCTTACTTTCTTACTCCCCCTCCTCACCCTCCCAGCACCAGTACCTCTCTGGTCAAATTAAAAAATAATGGGGCCAGCAGGTGGCGTAGTGGTTCAGGCACTAGATTCCTTTATAGTTAACTGTGGTTTGGGTCCCCGACCCGGCAGCTTGAAACTCATGCTGAACGTGTGCATGTGTGTCCAAAATCCCAGGAGGAGAATGGAGGGGAAGGGATTGCAGTATGGCCATCCGCCCAGAGGGTGATTTCTCACATTCTCTCTCTGTCTCTCTGGCAAGCACACACACCCTATAGCAAAAATCTATCTTTAAAAAAGAGAATTATCCTATTTAACATTTTTAAAAAGAATTATTTTATTTAACTTTATTTGTTTATTTTAATTTGACCAGAGAGGGACAGAGTGGGAGTGGGGTGAGAGTGAGAAAGCAAGTTGCCAGGATTGGGACTTGAACTGCAGTCAACATGTGGGAGTCCAGTGCCCTTAACCACCATACCACCTGCCAGCCTCATCATATCATTATTATTGTTGTTGGAGAGATTTTTGCTTTAGGGCACGTGTGCTTGCTAGAGAGGCACCGAGAGATGGAGAGAAAGAAAGTGAGAAATCACCCCTCGGTGGAATGGCCACATTGCAATCCCTTCTCCTCCATCCTCCTCTTATGAATTTGGGCATGCAAGCACATGTGCCTTGTTTGAGTTTCAAGCCACCAGGTCCAGGACTCAAACCACAGTTGACCATGTGGGAGTTCAGCAATATAACCATTACACCATCTACTAGTGCCCAAAATCCCAAAAGGAAACTAGAAGAGGAGGGATTGTGGTGTGGCCGTCCCCCCTGTGGCAGTGCTTTCTCACTTCTATCTCTGTCTCCTCTTTCTCTCTCGTGAGCACACATACCCTATAGGAAATTTTTTTAAAGAATTATTTAATTTTATTTATTCATTCATTTATTTTAATTTGACCAAAGGAAGACAGACACACAGAGAGAAGGGAAGTGAGAAAGAAAGCCACTAGGTCCAGAACTTGAACCATGGTCAGCCATGTGGGAATGTCCAGCACCTTAACCACCACGCCACCTACTGGCCCCCTATAGGAAATTTTGAATAATAATAATAACAATCAGTCTCATTTATTTATTTGACATTTATCTATCTATCTATCTATCTATCTATTTATTGTCATTTTCAAGCCACTGCATCCAGGACTTGAACCACAGTTAACTACCATGCCACCTGCTGGCCCCTGATCAGTCTCATTTATAGTCTAAATAGCCATAGGACCTTGGCTGAAGTAAACTGTCATATGTCCAATAGAGCAAAATACTACATAGCTACAGAAAAAGGTGCAGAAATGTATCTGTTAACCGGGAGAGATGTTCCTGATACTATTCATTCACTTAAATATCTATTGAGCACCTGCTTCATGCCAAGCTCTGTACGAGGTACCAGGAAAACAGGTGAGGAGTAGACACAGCCACTGATCAGTGACGTTATATCCTATTTGGGGAAGTAGAAAATCACAAGTAAGTGTACATAAGGTATAACTTTGTCTCGTGACGTGTGATTGTCCTGCCTGAGGGTTAATGGCCACCTTCTTTGTGTTTCAGGGGATTTCTCAAGCTGCCAAGTACGTTTACCGACGACTTATCAATGATGGGATTTTGAGTCAAGCGTTCAGCATTGCTCCTGTGAGATTTTGTTTAATTTTTTCTTTCTTTTTCTGTCACTAGTCAATTATTTTTAACTTGTGCCTCATTCTGCCCTAGGAATACCGGCTTGTCATAGTGGGACACAGTCTGGGGGCAGGAGCTGCAGCCCTGCTGGCCATCATGCTCAGAAGTGCGTACCCACAAGTCAGGTGTTACGCCTTTTCCCCTCCCCGGGGGCTGTTAAGGTAATTCTTTATTTTCCTGCATATAACACAGTGCTACTCATAACTCATATGGTCAGTTCATCTTTTATTTATGATCTAATGATAATTTCTTTTTCTTTTTAATTTTATTTATTCACTCATTTATTTTAATTTGACCAGAGAGAGACACAGAGGAGGAAAGAGAGAGAAGGAAAGTGAGAAAGGAAGGCACCAGGTCCAGGACTCGAATCGTGGTTGGCCATGTGGGAGTGTCCAGCACCTTAACCATGATGCCACCTGCTGGTCCCCATAATGATAATTTCTTATCCTCAGGAAGTTTGTGTTGTGAAGCTCTTTTTAGTTGAAAAAAGACTGAGTAACCTTTCTTAGATCTGACCACAGCTTTAATTTCCTAAATGATATAATGCTAAGATTCTTTTTTAAAAATAGACTTTAGGGGTTAGCAGGTGGCGTGGTAGTTAACTCTCCAGACTCCCGCATAGCCGACTACAGTTTCATCCTGGACCTAGTCGCTTGCTTTCTCACTTTTCTTCTTACTCTGTCTTTCTCTGGTCAAATTAAAATAATAAATAAATAAGTCTTTAAAAAGAAATTTGGGGAAAAAAATTGACTTTGGGGTTAGCAGGTGGCCTTGTGGCTAAGGCACTGGAATCCCACATGGCCGACCACAGTTCAAGTCCCAGACCCAAGAACTTGAAAATCACACTGAATGTGTGTGATATGTGCCCAAAATCCCAGGAGGAGAATGGAGGAGAAGAAATTGAGGCATGGCAATCCCCAAGGGGAAAGATATCTCACTTTGTCTCTCTGTCTCTTTCTGTCTCTCCAGCAAGTACACACACCCTGTAGCAAAAATCTCTCCAAAAAGAAAAGCATACCTGTACTATGATTCCACTTATATGACATGCTAGAACAAATAAAGCTATTATGACTGAAGTGGGGGTGGGAGGCAAGACTGAAGGGAGCTTCTGGGGAGAGATGGAGATAGTTTAGATTATGTGTGTGGGGTACACAGTTACATACATTTGTAAAATTTATCAGACTATACACAGAAAGTGGGTGGTTTTACATTACTCCCCAATAAAGCTGATTTAAAAATACACACTTATCGGGGCTGGGGGCTGGCAGGTGGCATGGTGGTTAAGGACGCTGGACTCCCACATGGTTGACCATGGTTCATGTCCTGCACCCCGTGGCTTGCTTTCTCACTCTCTCTCTCTCTTTCTCTGTCCCTCTCTGGTCAAAGTAAAATAAATCAATAAATTTAAGTAAAATAATTAAAAAAAAAATACACACTTATCTCTGCACCTACGACCCAAGTTAAGCAAAAGAACACTTTTGGTGGGCCAATAGGTGCCATGGTGGTTGAAGTGCTGGATTCCCACATAGCTGACTATGGTTTGAATCCCAGAACTGGAAGCTTGCTCTCTGGTCAGATTAAAAAAATAATAGGGGCTGGCTCGTGTCATGGCGGTTAAGGTTTTGTTACTCCCACATGGTCAAGTCCTGGACCTGGTGGCTTGCTTTCTCATTTTCTTTCTCTGGTCAAATTAGAAACAAAAATAATAATAAGTAAAATTAAATAAATCTAGGGGCCAGCAAGTGGCATGGTGGTTAAAGACTGCTGAACTCCCACATGGCCAACTGTGGTTCTAGTCCTGGACCTGGTGGCTTACTTTCTCACTTTCCTCCCTCTCTTTCTCTCTCTCTCTCACTCTCATTCTGTCCCTCTCTGGTCAAATTTAAATAAAGAAATAAATAAAGTTGAATAAAATAATTCTTAAAAAATTAAGTATTTTTTAGAAAATAATAAGTCTAAACAAACAAACCCACACTGTCTGTACCCTAGAAATTCTGTTCCCACTCCTTTCTTGCTCACAGATAGTCACTGTCCTGATCTTTGTGAAAATTATTCCCTTAACTTAAAAAAAAAAAAAGATTTTACCACCTGTATACATGTCTCTAAATAATATAGTTTGGTTTTGAACTTTACACACGTGGAATTGTACTATATTCTTTTCTTTGACTCCTTTTTCGTTCCACATTCTGCTTGATGACTGTAATATGTTACTCTGACAGCCCAGTCCATGTGTTGCTAGTAGGGATGTATCGCCAAATCACTACTGTTTTAAAGTTCTTTGAGGGACCAGCAGTTAGCATAATGGCTATGTTGCTGGACTCTCACATAGTCGACCGTGGTTCAAGTCCCGGACCCGGTGGCTTAAACTCACACCGGGCACGTGTGCATGCATGCCAAAGATCCCGAGAAGAGAATGGAGGAGAAGGGATTGTGGCATGGCCATCCCCCTGGGGGATGATTTCTCGCTTTTCATCTCTTTGTCTCTCTCTGTCTGTCTGGCAAGCACACGCACCCTATAGCAAAAACCTCTTCAAAAAAAAAAGAAAAAAAAAAGTTCTTTGAAATAATTCTACATTGGTTAATACACTATCAGATTCATTCATTTCATTTGACTTTGATTTTAGGGATTGCTTTTGTTATTTTGTTTTCTAATTTGTAAAGTATAACATTAACATGGGGGACCAGCAGTTGGTGTAATGGCTATGTCGCTAAACTCCCATGTAGTCGACCGCGGTTCAAGTCCCGGACCTGGTGACATAAACTCACACTGGGCACGTGTGTGTGCATGCCCAAGATCCTGAGAGGAGAATGGAGAAGGGATCGCAGCGTGGCCATCCCCCCCGGGGGGGGGGTGACTTCTCGCTTTCTGTCTGTCTCTTTGTCTTTCTGGCGAGTGCACATGCCCTATAGCAAAAACCTCTCAAAAACAAAACATTAACGGGGTTCCAAAGACAACGCTACAAAGCAAGGTACATTTAGAGAAATCTAGTTTTCATACTTTTTCCTTCAAAAAGTCCTTTTTCTTTTTTTCTTAAAGAATTATTTTATTTAACTTTATTTATTTATTTTAATTTGACCAGAGTAGGACAGAGAGAGAGAGAGAGAGAGAGAAAGGGAAAGTGAGAAAGCAAGCCACTAGGCCCAGGAAATGAACCGCAGTCAGCCATGTGGGAATCCAGTGCCCTTAACCATCACTTCACCTCCCAGCCCCTCAAAAAGTCAGGGGACCAGCAGTTAGCATAATGACTATGTCGCTGGACACCCACGTAGTCGACCGCAGTTTGAGTCCCGGACCTGGCAGCTTAAACTCACACCGGGCGCATGTGCATGCATACCCAAGATCCCAAGAGGAGAATGGAGGAGAAGGGATTGCAGTGTGACCATCCCCCCTGGTGGGTGATTTCTCGCTTTCTGTCTCTCTGTCTCTCTCTGTCTGTCTGGTGAGCACACGTGCTCTATAGCAAAAAAAACTCTCCAAAAAAAAAAAAAAAAAAAAAAAAAGTCCTTTCTAAGGACCATCTGGTGGCATGGAGGTTAAAGTACCCGGATGCCACATGGTTACTGGTCAGTTCAAGTCCTGGACCCAGCATCTTTAAAAACACACCAAGTACCTGCATGCATGCCCAAAATCCCAAGAGGAGAATGAAGAAGGAATTGCAGTGTGGCCATCCCCTCTGAGGGGTCAGGGGGAGTGATTTCTTTCTTTCTTTTTTTTTTTTTAAGAGTAATTTTTGCTGTAGGGTATGTGCGCTTGCCAGAGAGAAAGAGAGACAGAAAGTGAGAAATCACCCCCCTGGGGTGATGGCCACACCACAGTTCATTCTTTTCTCAGGATTTGGGGCACACATGCACCCACACCCAGCATGTTTTAAGCCGTCAGGTCTGGGCCTTGAACCGCAGTCAACTACATGGGAGTTCAGTGATGTAACCATTACGCTGGTCCCTCTGGGGGTTGATTTCCCACTTTCTCTTTTTTACTTCGCCTCTCTATCTCCACCATACACACATACCATATAGCAAAAGTAAAAAAAAAAAAAATTCTTACACTCTAGAGGTAGCCATTTTCAATGGCTGACTTTTTTTTTCATTATATATCTGTGAAGGATCTTCAAAAAGTTCATGGGAAATGCACATGATAAAAAAAAATCTATGCATGAATTTCAAAATTTTTTGCACCAAAATGAAATTTTTATTTTAATTTTTTTTTTAGATTTTTGCCATAGGGCATGTGTGTTTGCCAGAGTGAGGCAGACAGAGAGGAAAAGTCAGAAACTAACCCCCAGGGGATGGCCACAACACAGTCCCTTCTCCATTCTCCTCTTGGGATTTTGGGCACAAATGCACACATGCCTAATGTAGTTATCAAAGCTGCCAGGTCTGGGACTCAAACTACGGAGTCAGCCATGTGAGATCCAGTTTCTTAACCACCATGCCACTTACTGGCCCTCACCCAAATAAGCTTTTACTTTAATTCCACCTTTCCATGAACTTTTTGAAGTCCCCTCATCAATTAGCAAATGTGTACGTATTTGTAGTCCTCTCCAGTCCTTAGATAAAAGGTAGCATATTATACTTATTCTTCATTGTCTCATTATTGTTGGCTTTAACTGTGTACCCTGAGATCACCCCATAATGGTATAAATAACCCTCATTCTTGTTGACAGCTGTGAAGGACTCATTATTATGTGGATAGTTTATGAACTGAATACACTTCTTTATGGATGAACATTTGAGTGTTTTCCAGCCTTTGCTATTACGAGTAACACTGCAACGAATAGCTTTTACATTGGCCTTTTTATATTTTGCCAGTATTTTTTTTTTTGGAATTATTTATTTAATTTTGTTTACTGTAAGTATTTTTCCTTAATTTGACCAGAGAGAGAGAGAGAAAAAACAAGCTACCATGTCCGAAACAAACTGCGGTTGGCCATGTGGGGGTCCAGCACCTTCACCACCATGCTATCTGCCAGCCCTTGCCAGTACGTTTTGGATAGATTCTTCCAAGTGGTTCTCTGGGTCAATGGACAAATGCATATGCATAGTCTCTTATCTTGATACAGTTAGAAAGTGTAGTGTGGGGGTGTCTGTTGAATTTATATTATGGCTTTAGTAGAATCTGGCCAGTGGTTTGCTCTGACATCTCATTTCTCTTCCCTCTCAGAGCAGAGTTGAGTTCTCTTGGGTCATCAGGAAAGTCATGACATATTTTTCTGTTTTCTGTGCAAAAATCATCATGACTTTTCTGATGACCCAATGTAAAATCTTAGCGTCTCACTGACCTGGCAACACAACTCAGTTTTTCTCTTTGAAGCCCTCTTTGGGCAATGTAATAATTAAACTAACTTAGCTTTCCTTTTCCTTTTTTCTTTTGAAATTCAGCAAATCTCTTTCTGAATACTCTCAGAGCTTCATTGTGTCACTTGTTCTAGGGAAGGACGTGATTCCCAGGTAAGCTTGCCTGTGGTGACTGAGGGTGGGGGAAGCTGCCAATGCCAAGTACCGGCTGAGCCCCAGTCTCATTCTTTACTAAACAGGTTAAGTGTGACCAACTTGGAAGATTTGAAGAGAAGAATCTTGAGAGTGATTGCTCACTGTAATAAGCCTAAGGTAACTCGGAATGCCCTGGTAAGATCTGTGGGAAATTTGGACCTGTCCCTGAGACTGTGTGTGACTTAAGAGGCATGGTCTCCTTCACAGTCTTTTAGCCCAGGCATGTTATGCTGCTGCTGGAAGTTTTCCTTCTACCCTTTGAACAAATTTTTATGTAGGACTCTGTATGTGATGTTGAAGAAAGCAAATGGCCAAAGCAAATACCTGAAATGCCACAAAAAGAAAATAATATAATAGAACCACCCCTGTTCTAGTTGAATGATGTGCTTTCTGTCGAACTTTTCAGTCCCGTCCTGTGACTGATAGTATTCTAATCCTTTTGGTTATATTGTCCTAAAGTTCAAAAACTAAAGCCGCCAAACACAGATTTTTTTAAACGCATGATAGAGCAAGCGCTGCAGCATTTGAGAGAGAGAGGTGGGGACGGAGGGGAAGAGACAAGCATCCTGGACAGGGTCTGGTCATGCTGCAATCCCCTCCAACCCTTGTGGTCTTGAACACTTGCATGTGCCCAGCATGTTTCAAGTTGACCAGGTGGGAAGTCAAGCCACGGTTGCTGTCTGAGATCTGCCTTGTTTGGAGCAGCACATTACTGCTGTGCCATGGAGCCGGCCAACTAAATACAGATTTTAAGAGGAACTGAGGCCAGCCCTGTAGTGCAGCAGTGAAAGCACTGTGCAGAGGAAGGCAGGTCCCATGTTATTAACCAGAGTCTGGTCCTGGCCCCTGGTGGCTGACACACTGTGTACACACACACACCTTGCCCAGAATCCTGATGGGATGAAGAATTAGAGGAAAAAAGATTATGGCATGACCAGGCTCCATTGAGGGGCTGCTTTCACTGTCTCTCTGTCTCATCTACGCATGTGTACCCTCAGGCATTAAAAAAAAAAAAAACAAAGACAAAAACACTGGGCCAGCTGGGGCGGTGCACATGCGAATGTGCTGCCACAAGCGATTGAGACCACACGGAAGATTAGGTTCAGTTTCCCTAAACAGGCCAGGTGCAGTGACACATGCCTGTGTCCTGACTGGGAGGCTGGGTTAGAAGATCAGGACATAGTGACACTGTCAAAAATACCCCACCTAGGGACTAGCAGTTAGTGTAATGGCTATGTCGCTGGACTCCCATGTAGTCGACCCTGGTTCGAGTCCCACACCCGGCGGCTTAAACTCACGCCAGGCATGTGTGCACGCGTGCCCAAGATCCCGAGAGGAGAATGGAGGAGAAGGGATTGTGGCGTGGCCATCCCCCCTGGGGGGGGTGTGATTTCTCGCTTTCTGTCTCTCTGTCTCTCCCTGTCTGGCGAGCGCACGCGCCCTATAGCAAAAATCTCCCCCCCCCCGAAAAAAAAACACAAAAAAACCCTACACCTAGCATAGTGGTTAACATGCTGGACTCCTACATGGCCAGCTGCTGCATGAGTCCTGGACCTGGCAGCATGAAAATGCTGGGCACATGTGTGTGTGTGTGTGTGTGTGTTTACATGTGTGTGCACATGCCCCAAATCCGAGGAAAAGGGATTGTAGTGTGGCCATCCCCTTTGGGGGAGTGATTCCTCACTTGCCCTCTCGCTGTTTCTCTCTCTAGTAATCACACATGCCCCATGGCAAAAACCTTTAAAAAATAAAACAAAACAAAACAAAAAGAACCTTCCCCCACGCTCTCTCTGTCCTCTTCCCCCACGCTCTCTCTGTCCTCCCTTTTATAAGAGAAAGGGATGGAGGTAGGCTGGTGTGTCCATACATGAATACTATGCAGTTATATAAAATGGTAGTAGACATTTCTATTTACCAGTACAGATATCCCTGATATATTGAAGAGTTAGTTGTGTTGCTTTTTGTTGTTTTTTGGTTTTTTTTTTAGATTTTCTTGGGACCAGCAGATGACGTAATGGTTATAATGCTGGACCATCACTTAGTTGACCGTGGTGTGAGTCCCAGACCTGGTGGCTTCAACTTCATGCCAGATGCATCTGCATGTGTGCCCAAGGTCCCGAAAGCATGGAGGAAAAGGAATTGTGGTGTGGCTGTCCCTCCCCCCACCCCAGGGGATAATTTCTCATTTTCTTCTCTGTCTCTCTGGCAAGTGCATGCACCCTATAGCAAAAATCTCTCCTCTCAAAAAAATAGATTTTAGTTACAGGTTCTGTGCCTGCTCCATGGCAGGTGCTTTCTCCCTCTCCTTCTCTCACCAGTACAGGTGCCCTAATTTTTAAAATGAGTATCTAATGTCTTTTTTTTTTTCTGGAGAGGTTTTTGCTATAGGGTGCGTGCACTCACCAGAAAGACAGAGAGACAGAAAGAAAGAAATCACCCCCCAAAGGGGATGGCCACTCCACAGTCCCTTCTCCATTCTCCTCTCGGGATCTTGGGCACACACACATACATGTGCCTGGCATGAGTTTAAGCTACCAGTTCCAGGACTCAAACTGCGGTCGACTACACGGGAGTCCAGCAACATAGCCATTATGTCAACTGCTGGTCCCAGTATCTAATGTCTTTAAAGGGAGGGTAAAACTGATTTACAGAATTGTCTGAAAAGAATTAAGTATAACTTTGCCCCCAAATCTGCATCATTTGGTTTTAAAATACTGCTTAAGTGTGATGGCTTCATTGCCCAAGAGATACCCCACAAGCAGGAGCCTCTCAGCTCCCGCCTGAGGTCTCTGTGGACAGTGAATGCCTGAGTAACAGCCTTTTGCCTTCTTGGGTCTCATCCTCAGTACAAGATCTTGCTGCATGGATGCTGGTATGAACTGTTCGGAGGGAGCCCCGATAACTTCCCAACTGAGCTAGATGGAGGTGACCAGGGTGATCTGACACAGCCTCTTCTTGGGGAGCAAAGTCTGCTGACACACTGGTCCCCAGGATACAGCTTCTCCAGCGACTCCCCTCTGGACTCTCCCCCCAAGTACCCTCCTCTTTACCCTCCTGGCAGGATCATCCACCTGGAGGAAGAGGGCAGCTCCGGGAGGTGAGTGTGGAGTGATGGGGTCCATCCCCCTCATTTAGAGAGAACACGTGTCGGAGGTTAGGTAGCGTTGGAAGCTTCACTGGTTGATGCTTGTTCTCTCCCATTTAAGGTTTGGCTGCTGTTCTACTGCTCAGTACCGTGCAAAGTGGTCACATGAAGTGGAATTCAGCAAAATACTCATAGGCCCAAAGATGCTAACAGACCACATGCCAGACATTCTGATGAGAGCCTTGGACAGTGTGGTCTCCGACAGAGCGGCATGTGTCTCCTGCCCAGCACAGGGGGTCTCCACCTTGGACGTGGCATGACCAGGGCTACTGGAAAATGCCCCAGCAATGGGGGGACTCCTGCATTTTATTTAGTTTTGCTATAGGGCGTGTGCACTTGGCTGGAGAAGAGACTGTGGATGGGTGGGGATAGGACTGTTAAATCACCCCCCAGGAGGAATGACCACAGTACAGTCCCTTCTCCATTCTCCTCTCAGGACTTCGGGCATGCATGCACACACACCTGGCATGATTTTCAAGACTCGAACCATGCAATCAGCCATGCTGGATCCCACATATTAATCTCCGTGCCATCTGCTGCTCCCACTCCAATACACACACTTTAGTTCTTAAACTAACTTAATGTCCAAAGGATTCCAGTGAGGCCACTGTTGGATATCCATCAACAATCTGTGGATACATTTGATAGTCTTCCAGATGACTGAACAATTTCTGGGAAATAACTGTGACCATAGTTTTAGCAGAATCAGGAGTCTGTAGGGTGTGCCAAAGAGGTTCAGACTCCCAGGATTGGGAGTGACCGCACTGGAAGCTTCAGGAAGCCTGTTCCCCTGGCTCTTGGATCTTTTGGCCATCTGAGATCTGCCCGAAGGGTGGGAATCCAGTGGCTAGTTTGAAGAACCTGAAGGTTATCTGTTGACTCCCACCCCTCAGGCAGCCTGTTTTTACTGAAAGATCTTATCCTATCACCATATAGACAAGTCTGAGCCAGGCTTACAGGTGTGTAGTTTTTCCAACTTTTCCCCCTCCCCCTGGCTATGAAATTGGTCCTCAGTTGTGAGGGTGCTGACGGGATTTCTGCTGTGGGTACTACTGGCAGCCTGGGATCTGACTGGGAATCAGGGCAGTCCTGGTCAGGGCAATGAGAAGAGACCATGACTCCTGCCCACCTCCAAGCCACATATTCCAGCCCTTTGTTTACACGCCAAGATGTGTGTCGACAGCAAGAGTCGGTTGTTTAAATTCTCATGCACTGAGGGTCCACTAATGGGATTCAGAGTTTTAAAAAAATAAACCTCTTATATTATCATTACAGCATCTGAACAGCTATGAGCTCTTAAGTCGGATGTTTCCAGGTAGGTTTTATGACGAGCGAAAATGAAATCTTGGAAGTTTTCTTGGAGTTCTGGCCAAGGATCAAAGATTGCACAAGTACTGGATTTCACTGCCCTCCCACTCTACCCACTGAAGCCCAAAGACAGTAAAATGGTTTCTCTAAAAAGATTATGCCCACAAGGACGGGGAGAGGCAATCAGATAGCTGGGAAAAAAAGTGCCAAGGTTGAAGGAAAGACCCCTAACCTGGTCATAAATGAGTCCCCACACCCTTGTAAAGTGGGCATGAAGCAGACCAGGAACAGCCAACCTGAGGGGTTTGCTAGGACACTGGAAGAAACCTGCCTTTTGTTTGCTGAGGGGGTGACCTTTCCTCAAGCCCCTGTACTTCGTTTTCATGACTTTCAGGGAAATCTAACTGCAAGAGATACCTCCCTCAGTTCCTCTCAGCTGTTGCAGCCATATCACCTTATGGCTATGGAAAACCTAGAAAGAGACAATGTTTTTCTATTTACTTTTGAGATATTTGCTATAGGGCACATGTGCTCACCAGAGAAAGCAAGAAATCATCCCCCCGCCAGGGGTTGGCTACTCCACAATCCCTTCTGCATTCTCCTCTTGGGATTTTGGGCATGCAAGCACACATGCCTGGCCTGATTTTAAGCCACCAGGTCCAGGACTCAAAACAGTCAACCATGTGGAAATCCAGCAACATAACTATTATGCCATCTGCTGGTCTGTTTTTTTGTTTTTAAAGATTTAATTCCATTTGTTTTATTATTTTTAGAATCTGACAAAAGAGACAGAAAAAGTGAAAAAGCAAACCACCAGGATTGGGACTTGAACTATGGTCAGCCATGCAGGAGTTGAGCATCTTAACCACCATGCCACCTGCTGGACTCAAGGGACAATTTCTAAATCTCTGCTAGTTGAGGTTCAAGCCCCAGATCTGGTTGCTTGAAAATCACCTGAGTACATGTGCCTATGTGCCCAAAAACCTGGGAGGAGGGGAATGTAGTATAGCTGTTCACCCTGGGAGTTGATTTCTGACTACTCCCCCCACTCCCTTCCCCTGCAATGTACCCTGTGACAAAAAAAAAGGCTGGGGGGGCTGGCCTGTAGCACAGCATGTGCACAGGGAATCACATTGTAGCACAGCCTGTGCACAGGGAATCAGATTCCACGTGGCTAACCACTGTTCATGGCTTGAAAAACATTGGGTGCGTGGCATGGATGTGTGTACTCCAAATCTTAAAGGGATGAAGATAATACAGGATAAGATTATGGTGTGACCAAGCTCCAATGGAGAGGGAGGGGGTGCTTTCTCCCTTCTTCCCTCCCTCCAACTCACTATCTGGTGACTGCATGCGCTCAAAAAAAAAAAAAAAAAACACTTCAGTTGAGATGCCACAGAAAAGAAAGTTAACAGGTGACGTGGTGATTAGGGTGCTGGACACTCCCATATGGCTGACCAGTTTGAGACCTGGACCTGGTGGCTGGCTTGCTTTATCACTTTCCCTATGTCCTCTGGTCAAATAAAATAATGAATAAATATAAGTAAATTAAAAAACTAAGTAATTCTGTGAAAAACAATCTTTAAAAATAAAAAAAAAAGAGAGGCCAGCAAGTGGTGTGGTGGTTAAGGACACTGGACTCCCACATGGCCAACTGCTGTTCAAGTCCCGGCCCAGGTGGCTTGCTTTTTCACTTTCTCTCTTACTTTGTCCCTCTCTGATCAAATTAAAATAAAGTTATAAAATAATTCTTTTTAAAAAAGTGCCACAGGACTGTTTAGCTACTTTTATTTCTCAACACAATGCTTGCACTACCTAGTGACAGAAAACAGACCTGTCTCCCTACACTAGTGGCATACGCCCTTGTGTTCAGTTTCCAACTTCAACCTGTAAGCAAAGGAGCACTGCCCTTGAGGAAGAGAGTAAAAAGTAACAAAGATGAGGTAGACTGACAGCCCAAATGACACCAACCACCTGACCTGGAACACAAGACCAGTGTTAAAATCACAGAACTAGAAATCCAGGCAACTAGAAATTTTTTTTTAATTTGCTAGAGGACCTATGAGCTCATTAGAGAAAAAGGGTAAAGTGACAAAGGACCACCACCACCATCACCCCAACCGAGGGCATAGTCATGTTACAATCCCTTCTATCTTCTTTCACGATTTGGGTCACAAGTACCTAGTGTGTTTCTCAAGCCACCAGGTGTGGGAACCAAACTGAAATCACTGGCCCCAAAGTGGATATACAGAGAGAACAAAAAAAGTACACCTGAAAAAGTAAAAGCAGAGAGATAAAATCAAAAGCTCAAAGTAAAAGACAAAACTGGGGAATGAAAAAGGTTAGGAACCATTCCAGAAGGTCTAATATCTGAGTAATTGTTCTAGAAAGAACAGAACATTGAAAGATGAGTTTCCAGATGGAAAGAGCCTACTAAGCAGAGAACAATGAACAAAGACAAGTCCTAGGACATAGAAAATGTAAAGAGAATCTCAAGATTCATAAATAAGAAAAATTATATCCCAATGTGATAGAAATTAAGGACAATGAAAAACCTAGCTTCAATAATCTGAAGGGAATTTATTATCAGCCTAGAATTTAAAGTCCAGCTGAAAGTATAGAAGTTACTTTCAAAGAAGCAAAGCTCAAAAATACATACTTACAGGAGCCAGCAGTCAGTGTAATGGCTGTCGCTGGACTCCCTCGTAGTCAACCACGGTTTGCGTCCTGGACGCGGTGGCTTAAAACTCACGCCGGGCGTGTGTGCATGCGTGCCCAAGATCCCAAGAGGAGAATGGAGAAGGGATTGAGGCGTGACCATCCCCCCTGGGGGGTGATTTCTCGCTTTCTGTCTCTATGTCTCTCTGTCTGACGAGCGCACGCGCCCTATAGCAAAAACCTCTCCAAAAAAAGCCATACATACTTACCAAACACACTTTTCTCAGGAAGCTTTTGGAGAAGCTATTCAGCAAAATTAAGTAATTCAAACAAGTTGGGATACAGAAAAATAAAAGGTCAACACAGAAAAGAGGTGCAAGGCAGGTGAAACTAGGAAAATGAAAATTACTAAAATAGATTACACATCTGTGGGCTGGCAAGCAATGTAGTGGCTGAGGCACTGGACTCACACGTGGCCAACCATGGATTTAAGTCCTGGACCCAGTGGCTCAAAAATAACAACAAATACATTTTTTAAATTATTTATTCATCCATTTAATTTGACCAGAGAGACACACACAGATGGAAAGTGAGAAAGCAAGACACCAGGTCCAGGATTTAAACTGCAAACAACCATGTGAGAGTGTCCAGCGCCTTAACTACCACGCCACTTGCTGGTCCCCACAACAAATACATTTAGGGACCAGCAGCTGGCGTAATGACTATGTCGACGGACTCCCACATAGTTGACCATGGTTCGAGTCCCGGACCCAGTGGCTTAAACTTACGCTGGGCGTGTGTGCGTGCATGCCCAAGATCCCAAGAGGAGAATGGAGGAGAAGGGATTGCGGTGTGGCCATCTCCCCTGGGGGGGTGATTTCTTGCTGTCTGGTGAGTGAGTGCACGTGCCCTATAGCAGTATTCTCTCCAAAAGTGAAAATAAAATGAGCTGAAAGTACTGCCTGAGAAAATATAAAAGAGAAAGACCGCTGTTTTTGTAATAAACCTTTAGGCTTGTATTAAAACAAACAAACAAAAAACTTCAAAGCAAAAAAAAAAAAAAAAAAAAAAGGACTATTAAGAAAACTTATTCTAACATGTACCTTTTTATAGTGCATATCCAGACTCCAAAAAGGATCTTACGGTTGTAGAGTCAGTCAACCCAGCCCATCCAAAATCTGCAGGGCTTCCAATATCTACACATTCTGACCTGAGCTCTGACCCAAAATGGGTTTATCTCCGTATGAGCATCTCACCACCATTCAAATGGTCCAAACTCAACCAGCACCTCCCACCCTTGTGGTGATGTTTACCTGTGGACTTGCCAATCTCTCCGTTTTTCCAATGTGAAAACATGCATTGAAAATGGATGCCCCCCCCTAGGGAACCAGCAGTTAGCGTAATGGCTATGTCACTGGACTCCCACGTAGTCGACCGCGGTTCGCGTCCCGGACCCGGTGGCTTAAAACTCACGCCAGGCGCGTGTGCGTGCATGCCCAAGATCCCGAGAGGAGAATGGAGGAGAAGGGATTGCGGTGTGACCATCCCCCCTGGGGGGTGATTTCTCGCTTTCTGTCTCTATGTCTCTCTCTGTCTGTCTGGCGAGCGCACGCGCCCTCCTACAGTGAAAATCTCTCAAAAGAAAAAAAAAAGAAAATGGATGCCCCCCAACAACCCAGGATTTTAAAGTGAGGCAAACACACACACACACACACACACACACACCAGGAGCATGTTCAAGTTCTCAAAAATTCAAGTATCCTCAGGCATTGTTGGTGATCTGGCAAGACAGTGATGTTAAGAAGGTTCATAGTTTAGAATATCTAAAATATTTTAAAAACCGTAAAGCTGCAACACATGATTTTTACACCTAGTTACTAGAAAACTAAGGAAAGCACTTATTAGCCTTGAATAAAGCAACATGAAAACAGGAATGCACTTTTACTAATCTACAAAAAAAAGTCTAATGCATTATCAGAAAGATTTTATAATACAAGGAGGCATATTGCTCATTAAGAAGGGGCTCTATAAGAAATGCACTTACTAAGTTAGCAACTATGGGAATGACCAGTTCAAAGATGAATTAAATGCCCAATTATGGGAGGGAGCTGTAAGAAAAAGCTTAGGAAAACACATACTGGTAATAACGACCTTTCTTCATCATCTACTGCTTATGACAGAAATTAACCTTTTAAAATTTTTTACCCGTGACACTTTTATTCAGTTTAATTATTCCATGTACAGTGTAGTGTAAATTAATAACCACTTAAAATTTTGTCAAAATACTGTCTTCATCCTTTGATCACATCAAGTGTTTCACACACTCCATCCCAGCACACCCACGACTAAGAACAGAATACTTCATTAAGGGAAACACATGAATAAGAATTCTGTTCAAAATCGCAGCAAAAGCTAGTCAACTACTTTTTTTAAAAAATATTCACTACAAAATCAAACAGATTGATCCAGAGAGTTGAGCTGTTAGACTCATTCTATGATAATATACAGTACAAGGTTATGTAATGAACATGGGTTGATAAATTATTGATGCATTAAATGGCAACATTTCATTAAGGAGGCTGTTCTGCTTTACATATCCAAAAACTCCTTAGAAAGTGTCTGCCTCTCCTAACATCAGAAACTAGTCTTCTTAAAGACAAAGGTCTTTAAACAGTTTAGTGCTTAGTGTTCTTAGCACAACAATGCAACTTAGTTCAGAAGGTATTTTGGCAACTCTTATTCTGAGCAAGAAATAGGGGCTTTTGAAAAATAAGGCTTTAAGAAGGCTTGTCATTTTAGAGCTAAATTTTAATAGAATGTGAGTTTGTACTCTTAAGTTTAAAACAAAAACCTTAAAATTATTGGTTCAAAATGCTTTTATGGAAAAATTAATCTGTAACAAAAACTTGGCATTGAGTGCAAAGGCTCCACCGTTCTTGAGCAAAGCATACAAAGGTTCTGAGGGACAGGACCAAGAACGAGGGACTCAGACATTTACAACAGCAGACATTTTCTCTTCCTCTTCTTGACAGGAGGTGGGCAGAGAACTGCTCGAATAGCTTCATCAAACACTGTCTTGAGGCCTCGCTGTGTGAGCGCTGAGCACTCCAGGTATTTTACAGCACCTAAAAGAAACACAACCACACAGCAATGTACATGCCACACAACTCCCTTCTGACCAGAACAATGGCGAGAAGCAGCCTGCCTGAAACCTAGTACCTTTGGCTGGCATGACAGCACAGCAGAGGCAACTCCTAGCCCTGCCTCCACCTTTAAGAGGCTCTCAGTAAGAGCCAGAAGGGCCTTGCTCCAACTGTTTTCCCACAAGTAAGCTAGACCCTGATAAGGACAAACGCTTGCTACTTTCTCAGATTAGACCTGAGCTTTTGTCACTAAAATAAAAGGCATGGCAAACAACAGGAAAAATGTAGGATTTCATACCGATCTCCTTAGCCATGGCTAGACCCTGTGGGTAGGTGATGGGAGTCAGTTTCTTTTCCTTCAGTTTCTCAATCGTGTCCTTATCATCTCGAAGATCAAGTTTAGTTCCCACTAGAATGATGGGAGTATTGGGACAATGGTGTCGTACTTCAGGATACCACTAGATGTAAAGAAAGGAACACAGGTTGGAATACCCTCCTGTATAAACATCTTTTTCACCTAAATGACATTCAATAGGTGTCAAACTGTGCCCACCACCCAACCTCAGTCACTGCCTTCTCTATAGCCTTCATGCATTTCATATCTTCAATTCAAGCCTTCAAGAATGGCAAGGAGTATTGTGGGTATCTAGCAAGCCAGGAATCCCAGATTAATGACTCAACACAGCAATTCGACTTTGTCAAGTAATATCAGGAAGGAAGTTTCTTAAAATGAAATCACTTTGTGTTTGGTAAAATAAGTCAAGTTCTTAAGACCACCTCAGAAAATTCATCAACCCAGGGATGAGAATAAATAAATCATCTAGAGTGAGGTCCCAGCTCTACCACTATTGCCTTCCCCTGGAAAACATCTCTGATCACTACAGCTCTGCTCTCAGAAATCTACATGCTAAAATAACAGACTCTAAAAATAGTATGTACCTGAACAGTAAAATTACTAAAACCAATTTAAATCACTGAAATTCCTAGCACAAATGCTATTTTATTTTTAAGTATTTCTTTCTGAGAATATTATGTAACAGTATATTTTTTAAATCCCCACTTACTTTTGCACGGACATTTTCAAATGATGCAGGACTCACAAGGGAAAAGCAAATTAAGAATACATCCTATAAAAAGGAAACACAGGGAAACACTTAGAAAACCACCTTAAAATAATGAATGCACTTGGCTTTCTAAATGCTGTGGGGAATGAATGAATGAATCATCAGTCCTGGTGACTCCATACACGCAGCTTACACCAAAAATTTGCTCCTGGGAACCAGCAGGTGGCATCGTGGTTAAGGTGCTGGACACTCCCACATGGCTGACCACGATTTAAGTCCCGGACCTGGTGGCTTCCTTTCTCACTTTCCCTCTTTCTCTCTCTGTGTCTCTCTCTAGTCAAAAATTACTAAAACCAATTTAAATCACTGAAATTCCTAGCACAAATGCTATTTTATTTTTAAGTATTTCTTTCTGAGAATATTATGTAACAGTATATTTTTTAAATCCCCACTTACTTTTGCACGGACATTTTCAAATGATGCAGGACTCACAAGGGAAAAGCAAATTAAGAATACATCCTATAAAAAGGAAACACAGGGAAACACTTAGAAAACCACCTTAAAATAATGAATGCACTTGGCTTTCTAAATGCTGTGGGGAATGAATGAATGAATCATCAGTCCTGGTGACTCCATACACGTAGCTTACACCAAAAATTTGCTCCTGGGAACCAGCAGGTGGCATCGTGGTTAAGGTGCTGGACACTCCCACATGGCTGACCACGATTTAAGTCCCGGACCTGGTGGCTTCCTTTCTCACTTTCCCTCTTTCTCTCTCTGTGTCTCTCTCTAGTCAAATTAAAATAAAATGAATGGATGAATAAAAGTCAATCAATCTTTTAAAAAAAAAGAAAAAAGAAAAAACTTTGTTCCCTGGAAAGGCCCATTCAGTTCCTCAGATGGCTTTCAAATCAGAACCAGCACATCAAGCAACCAGTTAACTTGTGAGAGGGGGAAACAGAGGGAGAAATATGCTGGAAGCTATTCAAGGTTAGGGAAGGCATCAACTCAGATCCCTGGAAGGCCCCCTTTCCATCATTCCCAATTCTTGACCAGAAGCCTAGTTACAATAAGACTAAACCAAATAGGATGATACTATTCTATTTCTGTAAAAATTTTGTCTCTCGCTTTCCCAAGGGCAGATCTGACTTTTAAACATTATCTACAAATTATACCCTTTTCATTAAGCTTCCCATTTGCATGTTAAGCACACACAGTTTTAGATCATAATCAGATCCAATTAAACTACTTCTTTAGGAACTGCCTGCCACAGTCCCCGACACAAAGTAGGAGGAAGGGGGCAGGGCTCAAGTATCTGCTGACTGAGCCCTTTCCTCAGTATGGAACGATGGCCTAATGTGGAAATGGTATTCAGCTGATAACTACCCTCACACGGTCACAGCTTCTCATATAACCAGTAACTCTGGAGAACTAGCACCCAGAGCAGCTATCGCTAAAGCTGAGATGCAAAGGAAAATTAGGCACAGACTAAAGACTTGGACAGAATTTTTGGCTAAATGTGAAATAAAGTTGAGTTTTCCTTTTTATTCTGTATTGTGTATGAGGTCAAATTCAAATATTTACTTGTATTTGAAAATGCCCAAGTTTCTAAAATGCTAGATTTATAAAACACTTTCCTGGGAAAAGATGCTTATGCTACTTTGTGAAATGCACAAAATTCTAAGGCTAACACTATAAACCATCCAGCGGATATCTTGTACCTGAAAAGGAAAGACACATCCCACACAAGAGCTCTTATAAATAACATTTTTAAAATAGTGGCACATGCACAAGCTTGTCGAAGAATCACCATGGCATCCCGCTTCCGAGGTGATTACAATGTATCTCAAAGCACAGCTGGGTTAGCTCACCAGCGCTGCAGCCACGCCCCACTGCCCCATCATACAGGACACCAAAGCAGAGAAAGAAGGCCCTGGCAGCAAAGGTTAGTTCTGCTCCAGCTCAGCACACAGCCCCAGTGAGCTTCATGGGGACTTCCACACCTGCATCTCCCACCCGTGGGAGAGAGGCCCTATCACTATCCCTCTTATCACTTGGGAGGAGGGAGAAAGCAGTTCCCACACTGCTTTATTAATTCAAGCAGGTAGGTAAACTGCACACTCTAATAAAAGCTTAATTCATCAAGCAAAGCCCCAACCTTGAGTGAATTAACTATAAAACACTCAAGGAACTTGAGGTTAAAAAAGAAATCCTAGGAAAACTAAGTGAAACGAGAGAAAAGATAAAGCTTGAAACTGAAGTCGATCGAAAGTTTTACATACGGCAATTGGCTTGTCTTTCCCCCTGGAGGTTATATCCTTACCATAGGTTTCTCCAACCTAGTAATGTATGAGAACTTTGTTTGAGTTTAGTACAAACTGGGGGAAATAAAATCAATATAACCTGTTATTGGTTCTTCAGAATTCTGTCTCAACCCTGCGAGGGATCCAAAAGCAGGTAATGATTTAACAAGTCTTCGATGCCAACTGCCAGAAGGATAATGGAGAAGGGACTGCGGTGTGGCCATTTCCCCACCCCCCAGGGTGATTTCTCACTTTTTGTCTGTTTCTTTGGTTAGTGATCACAGGCACCGTATAGCAAAAATCTCTCTTAAAATAAAAAAAGAAATGGGACCAGCAGTTAGCGTAATGGCTATGTCGCTGGATTCCCATGTAGTTGACCGTGGTCTAAGTCCTGGACCCAGTGGCTTAAACTCACACTGGACATGTGTGCACCCAAAATCCCGAGAGGAGAATGGAGGAGAAGGGATTGCGGCGTGGCCATCCCCTCTGGGGGGTGATTTCTCACTTTCTCTCTCTCTGTCTCTCTCTGGTGAGCACACACGCTGAATAAGGAAAAAAAAAAAAAAGAAAAGAAAAGAAAAGAAAACCTCTCCAAAAAAAGAAAAAAGAAAAAAAAAAAAGAAAGAAAAAGAAGTGTTCCTTAACATAAAGGTATACTCAATGTGCTGGCATCCATTATCGAGTACATCCATCCAAGAGCTCTGTCTGAGTTCTTAGATGCAGCCCAGCAGAAGCCATGAAAGGCATCTGTCTGTAAAATACAGTTCTCTGAGAACACAGCCAGGTCTGACAGCTGATATTTTTTGTGTTTACATGCACTTCTAGGAGGGCTAGGGAGGAATCCCCCAACCCTCCACCAGGGCCTGGTCACACTGCAATCCTTTTTCCTCCATTAATCCTTCATGTCAGGATTTTGGGCACACAGGCGCCTAAAATATTTTTCAAGCCTCAGAGGACAGGGTTCTAACCTGAGTCAACCACATGGGATTTGACTCCAAATGCAAAACAATTAACCACTGTACTACCGATGAGCTGAAAATCTTAATACTGCCTTAACATTAAAAGTCCCTTATACAGAAATGTTGCTCCTATTTCCTCAACAATTCTCGAAGTATGGTTTGAATTTTATGGACTTGCATCACTGAAATGAACACTTGCTGACATAAGACCTTCAATTCCTGACTACTTTGTGTATCTGGATGAGGCCACTCCAGTCACAAATTTTAGAAGTGACATGTCCAGAGTTTAAAACAATGCTTTCAATTCTTTGTTCCAAAAAAAACTGACAAATTTCCTCTTTCAACATAGACCCCTGAATTCTTGTACAAAAAGGACAGACAGGAACCAGCAGATGGCGTAATGGTTATGTTGCTGGACTCCCACATGGTTGACTATAGTTCAAGTGCCAGATCCAGTGACTGAAAATTCACACCAAGTGTGTGTGCATGTGTGCACAAGAGCCCGAGAGGAGAATGGAAGAGAAAGGATTAAGGCATGGCCGACCCCCTCAGTGGGTGATTTCTTGCTGTCTGTGTCTCAAGCAAGCACACATGCCCTATAAGAAAAAAAAAAAAAAAAACAGGACTAGATTGTGGTATGGTGGTTAAAGCGGCTGAATATTATATGGTTGGCTGCATGTTTGAGTCCTTGACCAGGGTCTTCAAAAACACACCAGGCACATGCATGCACGCTTGCCCAAATTTCCTTTTAAAAGGAGGAAGAAATGAAAAAGGGATTATGATGTGACCGTTCCCTATGGGGAATGCTCTCTGTCTCTTGCCAGTGAGCACAAGTGACCTCCGGCAAATTAAAAAGTACATACACAGACAAGAGAATTATTTTAATTTCACTCAAGCTTACAACTGAAAGAGAATATTAGCTTCCAAAATTATTCTGGTTTAATCTAAGGGATATTTTTGAAAATCTGTCCCCTCAAGGACTTAATACGGTACCAACTCTATACTGTGACACAGAAACTCATCAAAAACATGCAGCTTCAAAATATCCTCTAACTATGGGACCAGCAGTTAGCGTAATGGCTGTGTCGCTGGACTCCCACGTAGTCGACAGCGGTTCGTGTCCCGGACCTGGTGGCTTAAACTCACACCAGGTGCGTGTGCGTGTGTGCCCAAGATCCCAAGAGGAGAATGGAGGAGAAGGGATTGTTGTGTGGCCACCCCACCCAGGGGGGTGATTTCTCGCTTTCTGTCTCTATCTCTCTCTGTCTGGCGAGCGCATGTGCCCTATAGCAAAAACCTCTCAAAAAAAAAAAATCCTCTAACTACACTTGTTGTACCCTTTTCAATTCTTTAAGAACAGCTTTTTTGATGGAGAAGAAACATGCACAGCAAGAGCCAAGCAGTCCCACTTTCCATCCTACATTAGCATCACACCATCTGCCTGTTCCTTCCTTGTTTCTTTTTCTTCCCCCATCCTAAATATAGCTTTCAGCAAACATGTCTAGTGTTTCTGATACTTACTGCCTACATCAATACCTTCCAACCTTGGCCTTCCTAATGCCTTAGCACATGGAAGTTGTGCTAGTCGGCCTTGGCTGGGAGTTTCCCTGTTCTTGTAATACTCAGGGCATCCACCTGTGTCTCTGTAAGGATACCTCGCTTTCCTTCCCCACAGGTCACTTGTGTGATGCCTCAGGCTGTCTCTGAGTGCTGGTTCATCTTTCCCAAGGACTCGAATGCTACTTTACTCAGATCACCAGGGCTTTTCTGACTATACTTGACTATCACCCCATGCCTTTTATGAACATGGCAAATCTTCAATGACTTTATTACTCCTTTATCACAAACCTCTTTCCTCACTGGTCAAAGTACAGCCAGAGCAGATCTTTACTGCTGCCTCCTCTACCTGACAGTGCTACCATCCACAAAAAGATTAATATAATTATAGTAAGTAGAAAGAGACTAGACAGATGTCAGGATAGCTGAAATCTACTCTAAAACAGTATCATTTTTCTGTTTCCTGCACTTTGTTCTCTTCGAGATGCTTTCTACTTGGATTTTTCTTTCAGGCTTGGAATTTTTATAATACAGGCATTCTATGCAGGGGAAAAGAACCAGGATTCATAAAAATGGCAGAGAACAAGTAGAAGTAAAAGATGTTGGATGCATGTCTTCAGCGTGGAAATACTTAGAAAGAAGAGGAAAGCAGCTCCTGGCACCTGGGCACTGGTCTGGTGCTCATGGCTCTGCTATGCCAAAGGTTTTCTATTGAATAAAACAATCTCGCAGAACACTGACATCAGACAAGGTCACTGTGTGACCATGCTGAAATGAGACCAAAAATAAGTAAGTAAAAGACCACCAAAAGATTTTGACTAGGGATCAGCAGTTAGTGTAATGACTCTGTTGCTGGACTCCCACGTAGTTGACCGCAGTTCGCGTCCCAGACCCGGTGGCTTTTTAAACTCACACCGGGCGCGTGTGCATGCGTGCCCAAGATCCCAAGAGGAGAATGGAGGAGAAGGGATAGTGGCGTGGCCATCCCCCCTGGGGGGTGATTTCTCGCTTTCTGTCTCTCTCTGTCTGTCTGGCAAGTGCACACGTCCTATAGCAAAAACCTTTAAAAAAAAAAAAAGATTTTGACTAAGTACAAGCAAATTCAAAGTCACTGTGCAAACTACAGAATCACCACACACCCCCATCTCGCAGCTAAAGAAATTGAATGATCAATCACAGCTTAAACCTTGCTTCACTTCCCATCTTCCTTTTTTAAAAAAGATTATTTATTTAATTCCATTTGTTACTATTATTATTTTTAAATTTGGCCAGAGACAGAGACAGACAAAGAGAGAGGAAGGGAAAGTGAGAAAGCAAGTCGCCAAGTCTAGGACTAGAACTGTGGTCGGCCATGTGGGAATCCAGCGCCTTTAACCACCATGCCACCTGCTAGCCCCCACTCCCCACCTTCTATCATTAAAATATCCAATCACAGAATTGTCCAACTTTCTGACAGCATCCTGTCAATGGCAAATTTCTGGTTCCTCCTGTCTTCCCCGTATCACCCTGGACAAGAATAAAACATCTCCCACAGTTCCCAGTGTGTGTCTCCCTTTTGGCAGAGTTAACAAGCCCATTTCTGTTTAAGCGTGTGTTCCTGCAGACCTCTAGCTGGAAAACACGGACACTTGTAACAGCCAACTTAACAAAGACCGCAGCTTTTCGAAAATAAAAATTGCCAAGCTAAGCAGTGTATTTTTTTTTTAAACTTAATTTTGCAGTAGTCTAGCCTGGTACTTCAACTTTTCTCAAGTTAATGCACACAGGAAAAAATGAAAATACCAGAATGACACATTGGAGTCCTGGCTGACCCAAACTCAGAGGTCCAGCATCTTAGTCATAGGGCTGCAGAGCCTGGATTTCAGAACACACACAGGGTTCAGGCCTTGCTGGAGCACTGGCACCTTGTTCCCACTCACAGTACTAAATCCTAGTATGAGTATGTAAATATGAGTGACCTCTACTAAGATGTTAGACTTGAGCAATATTCACTACACTTTCAATCTGAGAATGCCAATTGAAGATGAGTATGCAGAATTTACAAACTACTTTTAAGAGAAAATAAAGATAATTTATTAAAGGACAGAAAAGCCCTAAGGAGTACTTAAGTTGACAAAATAGAAATTTGAGGGCAATTTCAACCAGAAATGACAACTACTTATTTACTACCTTTTAGAGAACTAAGTTGAAACTAATGGTTAAAAAAAAACTTAATCAGGGATCAGCACATGACGTAATTGTTACATCACTGGACTCCTACATAGTTGACTGCAGATGGAGTTCTAGACTCAGCATGAGAAGGAAAGAATAGAAGAGAAGGGATTATGGTGTGGCCATCCGCACTGGGGGGTGATTTCTTGCTTTCTCTCTGTCTTTCTAGTGAGTATGCCCTACAGCAACAACAAAACAAAACAACAACAAAAAAACAAGAAAAAAACGTTTAATTATTTTGCTTAACTTCATTTATTTATTTTAATTTGACCAGAAAGGGACAGTGAGAGAGAGAGAGAGAGAGAAAGTGAGAAAGCAAGCTGCCAGGTCCAGGGCTCAAATCACAGTCAGTCATGTGGGGGTCCATAACCACCACGCCACCTGCCGGCCCCCATAAAACTCTTAAAAAAAGGGGGGGTCCAAGTAGGCATGTCTTCAACTGCTAGCTGGGTGCTCTCCCCTCTTTGCTTCTGAAGCACCCTACACAACCTCCATGCTACTTATAAGGTGTATTCCATAGCAACTGGTTTCTTGTGAGCTACTTAAGAGCAAGAATCACGTCTTACTTCCTTCTTGATACTACTCAAGTATGTTACAGGGAAACAGTCCACTGCTTTACACAGATGAGACACAGTAAAGTGCTAGCCCCATAATGGCAACACCCATTTTGATTACCTCACATTATACAGGTTTATTCAATCTGAGGAGAGTCCACCTTACTTATCTATGTGTTCCTTGGCAAGTGGGCCTCTTGCCAAGCCACCTTTGACTTACAATGAGTGACTCTCTTAGAGACAAAAGCCTCACCCTACCCTCTCTACCCCTGAGTCACAGCAGGGTGGCTCTCACTTCTCAGAAGTGACACCACACCCTTCCAGACATCCAGCAGGTTGGAGACGCCTACTCTACCAATCAATGTTTTTAAAACCATTTAAAATCTAAAAGTTAGATACTCACTGGATATAATTTCCTAAAATACTAAAAAATGTGAATCATCTTGTAATTACAGGCTTATTTTTAATACTTAATCACAGCTAGTTTTTAGCTGTAGAGTAACTGAGTTTTCCAGTGCAAATCTCCCATTTTATATCTCTGGTCTTTATTTAGCAATGCTAACTAGAATTCAGTTAAAAGACAATTAGCAAAATCTTATAGTTCAAAGAGACTATATCCGGCAATACTTTCATTATATAAGAAGATGGTTGCAGAGGAAAACTTGTATCCAAAAGTGTAAAACTATCACTACTAAATAAGAACTTAATTAAAATAATAACAACAAAAATAAATTAAGAAAAAGCACCTTGGTAGACTGGAATTAGTCAAATTTACCTATACTATCTCCTAAGACAAAGTAATGGTTAAAACAATCAAAGGCTGCCACTGGCCCCTATCCCACCCCCATCAATCAAAGCCTACCTTTCTCTACCTGTCTCCCTAACTTTAACTCCAACCCCCACCACTATGGCCAACACATGGGCTTGTGTGAAAGTCACTCACTCAGTGACTTTCATTTATTTGGGTGCAACGTGGAACTGAGGAACTTTCTAGACTTATCAACCTGGTCAATAAGAATGAGGAGGGATCCTAAAAGAAACTAACACCAGAGCATCTACAATGTGCCAGAATTGTTCTCTGTACATCACCTGTATTAATTCATTTAATCCTACAAGACCAGAGATGAAGAAACCTGCCCAAAGTCTCACAGCTCAAAAGTGGGAGAGTAGGATTTAAACCCAAGGAATTTGTTCTATTGTCTCTTGTGCATATTTGATTTTTGCTTTAACCACTCAGTCACTGTCTCTAAAACCATTTTAAAATACGCTTTTAAAAATAAATACATGGGGCCAGCAGGTAACGTTGTGGTTAAGGGCATTGGACTCCCACATGGCTGACTACAGTCTGAGCCCAGCCCAGACCTGGCAGCTTGCTTTCTCCTTTTCCCTTTCTTTTTCACTCCATCTCTCTCTGGTCAAAGTAAAATAAATAAATAAATATGTAACAAGATAAGCAAATCACATTAAGATAGCTACTTATTTAAAGAAAAGTGGCTTTTAACCATGATACTGTCCTTTAAGTACCCACTGTCTTCACCAGCTACATTCTAATTAGCTTTAGTATATAAGTTAGTTCATCTGAAATAGAAGCAAAACAGTATTTTTTGATTGACATGGTGGACACATTTTATAATAATGAAACCTTAATCTACATCGAAAGTACTATAACCTCAGAAATTATGTGTTTTTTTTTTCAAAATTATTTTAACTTTCTTATTTATTTAAATATATTTTTTTAATTAGACCAGAGAGAGAGAGAGAGAGAGAGCAAGAGAGAGAGAGAAAGTGAGAAAGCAAGCTGCCAGGGCCGGGACTCAAATCATGGCCGATCATGTGGGAGTCCAGTGCCCTTAACCAACACGCCACCTGCTAGCCCCCAGAAATTATGTATTTTAATGGGAAAAATTTTTGAAATCATAAGATTAGTCACAAATTTGGTTTAAAGGGACCAAGTTTAATCAAAGTAATCTTACCTTCTTAATTTGACTCTGTAGTACAAAACTGTCATAAGGTAAATCATTTTTAAATTAATTGCTGTTGGGACCAGCAGTTGGCATAATGGCTATGTCGCTGGACTCCCATGTAGTCAACTGTGGTTCGAGTCCCGGACTCAGTGGCTTAAACTCACATTGGGCGTGTGTGCGTGCATGCCCAAGATCCCAAGAGGAGAATGGAGGAGAAGGGACTGCAGTGTGGCCACCTCCCCGGAGAAATGATTTCTCGCTTTCTGTCTCTTTCTGGCAAGCGCCCGTTCCCTATAGCAAAAACCTCTCCAAAAAAACCAAAACCAAAACCAAACGAAACAAAAAAAGCTGTTAAAATCTGGTTGGTGGGGCCAGTAGGTGGCATGGTAGTTAAAGGCACTGGGTTCCCACATGGCTGACCACGGTTCAAGTCCCGGAACTGGAGGCTTCTTTTCTCCCTCTCTCTCTCGTCAAATTAAAACATGACAATGAAATTAATTAAATAATTCTTTAAAATAAAATCTGGTTGGCAAAAATAGAAACAGTATCCATTTCATATTGCTGCCCTAAAACTGAACAAATGAACATAAAATGCACAGCACTGGGGAAAAATAAAAATCTGGTAATGCTCAAAAATTAAAACCACTGGCTTGCATCTAAGAGAGTTTATCATTTTAACTGTTCAAATTTTATAAGCTATTACTTGATACATCTAAAGCATGTCAATAGGAGCATTATTTGTAAGTGCATGAATTAGTTTAACATATACCCCAAAAGATACACTATTAATTGCAATCCTTACTGTTTGTGGATAGGATAGGGGACGTAATCTGTCATAATCTTCTTGTCCAGCTGTATCCCATAAGCCCAGATTCACCGGTTTTCCATCTACCATAACATTGGCAGAATAGTTATCAAAGCTGCAGAACAGAATAAAGATGATTAGTCACAGATAAAGGACCCAGTCACTATCCTAACCAGCAATCTCACAGAGGTGTGCTGAAGAAAAGGTCTGCAGTTATGAGGAGGATCCAGGAAGGAGAAAAAAAGAGACAGGCAGGACCAGCAGTTGGTGTAATGGCTACATCGCTGGACTCCCATGTAGTCAACCGTGATTCCAGTCCCAGATCCAGTGACTTAAACTCACACCAGGCGTCCCAAGAGAATGGAGGAGAAGGGAATGCGACGTGGCCATCCCCCCGGGGGGTGATTTCTCTCTTTCTGTCTGTCTCTCTCTGTCTTTCTGGCGAGGGCACATGCCCTATAGCAAAAACCTCTCTGGAAAAAAAATTAAAAAGGAGGATGGGAAAGCTGGGTATATGGGAAACCAAACACACAACTAGAGAAAGAGAAATTCCCCAGAAATAAACAAGCTGCTAATGAAAACAAATTCTGGTTAGAAATAAAAGATTTTTGCTTTTAATACATACAAAGTTAAATCTTTCTCCCAGGAAGAAATAAAGTGTAAAATTAGTCTTTCTTTCAAATCTCAGCTGCGGAGTTTTTCATGTACGTATTTTAGCCATTTTCAATGACGGGGCTTGCCACTACCCTATACTGTGTCATGTTTCAAGAATGCCTACCTGAGTGTAGGGTGGTACTTGGCAGTTCTGGTGACTGCAACCGAAGTGTGGTAAGGAGTAAAATAAAACATAGTTCAGAAGCCTTCTGTAATGTTTTCAAAGTCAGTGTATCTGATTACACAAATGTTTAAATGAATTTGAAATTGATACACACAAGAAGCCCAGAAAAGCCTTCAGGCTGACAGAGGGAAAATAAGGCTGATATTAAAAATTGCTACTGAGGCCAGCCAGTGGTATGGCTATGGAGGTGCTAGACTCCCATATGACTAACCTATGGTGCGAGTCCTAGACCTGGCATCTTGCTTTCTCACCTTCTCGTTCTCTGTCTCTCTGGTAAGATTAAAAAATAATACTGATTAATAAAATTTTATAAATATTTCTTTTTAAAAAATTGCTACTGGGAGTCCAATAAAAATTCCTATTATAATAAAACAGTAATGCAAATGTTCTGGAAAACTGGAAGCTATATGGCTACCTATAGTTTGGATCCTGAGTTGCCCTGAAAATATTCCAGGTGTGCATGCAGACACCAAGGATCCTGAGTAGCTGAAAAAAGGAGATCATGGCATCCTCTGTTAATACATGCATGTACATGACCTCTCTATCTAAAAGTAAACTAGTAATATCTATCAAAATTTAAACTATCCATTTTCTTTCTTTTTTTAAAAAATTATATTACTGGGGCTGGCAGGTGGCATGATGGTTAAGGGCAGTGGGCTCTCATATGGCTGACCGTGGTTTAAGTCCCAAACCTGGTGGCTTGCTTTCTCACTTTCCCTCTCTCTTGCTCTCTCTTGCTCTGTCCCTCTCTGGTCAAAAGAAAATATATACAGTTAAATAATTTTTTAAAGTTTTTAAGTTGACCAGAGAGGGACAGAGTGAGAGAGCAAGAGAGCATGAGAAAGAGAGGAAAAGAAAGTGAGAAAGCAAGCTGCCAGGGCCAGGCTTGAACGGTGGTCGGCCATGTGGGAGTCCAGCGTCCTTAACTATGCCACCTGCTGGCCCCTCCATTTCCTTTTGATTTGGCACAATTTCACTTCCAGTACTCTATCAGGTCTACAAAGACATGTGCTTATGTGTGATGCAACTAAATGTAGCACTGTCCATAAAACAAACAAATAAAAAAGACCGACGTATTCAGTGGATAAATCAGTTATATTACTTCAAAACTGTTAATCACAAATAATTTAAGCTTTCTCTACATGTGCAGATAAGGAGAATTGTCACCATAAATTCAGGACGACATAAATAACATGACACCACTTACATATTCTTTAAAGATTTAATTCTTATTTGTTATTATTATTTATTTTTTTTAATTGACCAGAGAGAGAGAGAAAGGAAAAATGAGAAACAGAGAGAGAGAGAAAGGAAAAATGAGAAAACAAGCCACCAGGTCTAAGACTTGAACCATGGTTGGCCATGTGGGAGTCCAGCACCTTAATCACCATGTCACCTGCTGGCCCAACCCCATTTATATTTTACAAAGTGTACATGAGTGCACAGAGTTTACCATAGCCTCAGAGCTGAACATTATGAGCTTCCCAGGTAACATGGGGCTCCCTATTAACCCATCATCAGAAAAGCACTTTTCCCTATCCAATCCTGCTGCCCACAGAGAGTAAGCAGTTCAATAGCCAATTTCCTCCTCCCATACACCCTGTTCCACCACCACCCCCATTTTAATTCCAAAGCCTATAACTCAACAGTGACATGTAACCAACTTATGACTTTCCAGAAAAGGCCAATTAAAATCTAATAAAATATTTTATATTCTAGTTCCCCTCTAGCCAAATTTACCTAAAACTCTTTCACTGACAAGGATTGTATCTGACCAAACTTTAGTCAGATTCTTTATGTAAGCTCTGGTTTTCTTTAATACTATTTTCTAGTCTCTATACTTCAGTTTTTCTTTCGTTTCCTTAGTATCTAAAAACCAATTAGCAAAGTTATTCCATCACTATGAGAAAATTTTATATTAGATTTATTTTTTTAAAGGCAAGAATACTTCATAAATTGGTGAAATGTTTTAGGAGAAAATAAATTATATCTGTTCATAGGATTAAGAATGGCTTTACCGTGAAACAAATGATAAAAGGTAACCAAGAAATATATCACAGACAACTTCATTCCCAATGTAACTGAAGATACTTACACAGTAGGAATATATTCTCCAGGGAAGGCATTGGTTGTATAACTGATCAGTAGGCAAGTTTTACCTACGGCTCTAAAGAGAGAGAGAAAAAAGACTTTTTAGCCAATATGAATGTAATCTTAGCTTTCACTTTTCTGTTAAAATAATTTCTAAAAAAATCAAGTATACACCACAAACACTGTATTTAAAAAAAAAAAAAAATTTTTTTAAAACCTTTTACTTAACACTACACACATATTTTTATCCTGAAACTTAAAGTAAGCAAACTAGAATTACTCAGAAAGGCAGAGTCGGGACCTTTGCGTTCTGTCTAGATATACAGTATTCACACTGATATCAAGAAATAGTTGTGATGCAGGCTGACAGTGAAGCCAGGTGGCTCCCACATGGGCAACTGCAATTTGATTCTCTGACCCAGTGGCCCAAAAAACATACCAGATGCATGAGTGTGCATATTCAAAATCCCGATAGGATGAAAAAAATGGAGAAGGGATTGTGGCATGACCATGCCTCATGGTGAGGTTTCCTCCCTCTTTCTCTGGAGAACACAGGTGTCCTCTTGCAATTAAGAAAAAGAAAATATTGTTAAGCCCAATATTCAAGAGGAATATTTTAAAACTTATAAAGTCTCTCCTGGGCCAGCCAGGTGTCACAGTGATTAAGGTAGCTAGATCCCATATAGTGAACTGTGTGTTTAAAGTGTTGGACCCAGTGGCTTGAAAATACACTAGGCGTGTGTGTGCCTGCATGTCCAAAATTCCAAAAGAAGGGAGAAATGGGAGAGAAGGGATTGTGGAATTACCATTCTCCATGGGGGGGTGGGGGGGCTTTCTCACTCTCTCTGTCTCTCTCCAGGGAAAGCACAAGCTCTCTGGCATGTTAACAAAAACAAAGTATGATTGCTATATTAGGAAAAAAGTGTCTCCAAATTTGACAACATTTGAAGGGTGATTTCAAAGGCTTCTAAAAGCCTGAGTCCCTGGCAACATAAATGCTCAATTTGCCAAATATTCCCCTTAACAAGCTCATCTTCTCCTGTTAGTTTATCAAGGTCATAATATTTTGATTTGTAAAATTTTGCTTTTCAATCTCAAGCATTATAAATTAGGATTCACCACAATAAAATGAAGTGGCTTACACTGTTAGCTTAAGGCAAAAATCTCTCAGCAAGGGTAGATTACAGGCCGATCCAGTCTTGCCAATGCTTGTTTCACTCATGACATTATTCAGGACTTAACAGAAGTTGGAACTCCCCACCCCAAAGACCTCAGAGAGTGAAACATTACATCAGGAAGAAACACCTAACTCCAAAAGGCTTTATAAACTGAAATGATTAACTGGACATATATTTTGTTGAGATTAGGATGCCAAAATAAACCTATATAAGCAGAAGCCTAAGATTCTAAGTCAAGTCTGTACTTGAGATCCAGGACCAATTCTACCATTTACTAGTTATAATTTGGGACCATATTTCAACTACCATATGCCTCAGTTTCTTCACCTATTAAAATGGATGCAAACTTCTAACCCCATCACCAAACTACTGTGGGCATTACTCCAATATTAACTTACCAAACTAACTGTATGCTATGCCAGGAAATGTACTGTAAGGAACAGACTTAATTTAGTGTATGTGGTTATTAAAGTAAAATATGGGGCCTGGGTCAGCAGGTGGAGTGGTATCCCACATGGCTGACTGCATGGTTTGAGCCCTAGACCTAGTGGCCTGAAGGACACACTGGGCATGTCTGCATGGGTACATGCCCAAAATACTGAGAGGAGAACAAAGAAAGGATTGTGGTGTGGCCATGCCTCTTGGGGGTGGGGGGAGTGCTTTCTCTCTCTCTCTCTCTGATGAGTGCCCCTCTGCAATTTTTTTTTAAAGGAAGCCGGAAAAAAAGGAAAAGAAAAGAAAAATATGCCAGGCACATATGCCTGCGTGTCCAAAATCCTGACAGGATGAAGAAATGGAAAAGGTATTGCAGTATGACCACACCCCATTGGAGAGTGCTTTCTACCCCTTACTCTGTCTCTCATGAGTACACAAGACCTCTGGCAAATATAAGAAATAAAAATAAATTGAAATATGAAGAAATAGGGCCAGGGCCAGCTGGACACATGGTGGTTAAGGCTGGATCCTACACAGCTCACTGCATAGTTCAAGTCCCAGATCCCAAGACTTGAAAAACATTCCGAGCTCCAAGTGTGCATGCCCAAAATCTCAAGAGAAGGAATTGCAGTGTGACTATCTCTCCTGGGGAAGTGATTTCATACTTTCATTCTCTCTAATGCCCTCTGTCTCGCTCCCGTGAGTACAGAGGCCCTATAGCAAACTAGAAAAAAAAAAAATTACAGGTGTGTTAAATGAAATGTTAAAAATACTCTGGGGCCAGTCCATGGCATGGTGGTTAAGGCAGCTGAAGGATCCCACATGACCAACAACACAGTTCAAAGCCTAAACCCAGTGGCTTGAAAAATAGTGGGCATGGGTGCATGCACACTTAAAATCTTGAAGGAGGGAGAAAAGGAGGAAAAGAGACTGCATTATAAATATTTCCCACAGGGAAGGGGAGGTACTTTCTCAATTTCCCAGTCTTTCTCTCCCCTCTGTGAGCATGCATGCCCTCTGGCAAATTGGAGGGAAAAAATGATCTCAAAATGAAAAACAGGAGAGCTTATCTATCTACTTTTGGGGGCAGTTGTTAAGATTTATGAGTCAGGATAGAATAGGGGAGAAAGGGACACAGCAATAGCTTATGGAGAGGCCCAGAACCTTAAGAACCCCAGATTAATTAAAGAACAATGGCAGAGATAACCGTAAAGAGGCTGTCTTCTGTTCCTTTTTTCAGGGTGTGTATAATCAGCCAGCGAGATGGAGAGCGAAAGAAACCACACACAAACACACACACACACGCACACAACACACGCACACACACCCCATGGTCATGCTGCAATCCCTTTTCCTCCATTCTCCTCCCGGCATGTTGGGCATGCATGCACATGTGCCAGGCAATTTTCAAGTTGATTGGGTCAAGCACTTGAACCGCCATCAGCCACGTGAGAGTCCAGTGCCTTAACCACTATGCCACCTGCTGGCCCTTCTTAAGGACATACAACTTGGTTCTATTGGGGAAAATCACAGGGTTTTGTTTTGTTTTTTTTAGGTTTTGCCATAGAGCGTGTATGCTCGCCAGAGATTAACAAGACAGAGAAAGACAGTGAGAGGGAAGGTAAGAAATCATCACCCAGGGATCCCTGGTAATCCCTTCTGCTCCATTCTCCTGGGATTTTGGGTGCACACATATCTGGCATGATTTTCAAGCCTCCAGATCCAGGACTTGAACCACATTCAGCCATGGGGGAGTCCAGAGCTTTAACCACCATGCCACTTGTTAGCCCATTACCACATTCTCTGAGGATGGCACACATGGGAAGGTTAAATTTTGGAATCTAGAGACCTTCCTAAGAGCGGGCATGTGTTTACTCATGATCTTGGACTGGCTAAAGCTGAATTATAGCATCAAGACCCTGTTGGGGTGCTATCTCTCACTGAGGAAATACATAAACTTAAAAAAAGTTAACAATTTTTGACAGTTATTATAACTTGATGTCAGGATAAGCAGCTCTAAAGGCTTTTGATTGTGATGATAAAATGTCATTAGTACTTCTTTTAAGATGCTGTCCTAAATCTTTCCTAAGTATATGAAAAACAAAGCCTTTACTATAAATAAAACCAACTGTTGGGGCCAGCAGGTGGTGTGGTGACTAAAGGTGCTGGACTCCCACACGGGTGACCAAAGTTCAAGTCCCGGACCTGGTGGCTTTGTGCTTGCACACAGATGCACTCTGTCTCTCTGGTCAAACCTAAAAATAATGATAATAAATAATTCTTTTCTTTAAGAATTATTATTTAAATTTTATTTATTTATTTTTTATTTAATTTGACCAGAGAGGGACCAAGCGAGAGCAAGAGAAAGGGAGGCGGTGAGAAAGCAAGCCACCAGGTCCAGGACTCAAACCGTGGTCGGCCATGTGGGAGTCTAGCACCCTTAACCAACATGCCACCTGCCGGCCCCTGATAAGTAATACTTTTAAAAAAAGAAAAGAAAAGAAAAGAAAAAGCTAACTGTGTCTAAAATGCTGTAAAACCTTCTTTCCTGAACTACATTTTCCCCTAGAGACATTATCTTTTGAAAAGCTAAGGTGCGAAAGAATTCAAGGTACAGGCGGGATGAGCAGATGGCATAATGTTTATGATGGTGGACTCCCACGTAGTCAGCTGCAGTTTGAGTCCCAGACCCAGCAACTTAAAACTAATGATGGGTGCGTGTGTATGCATCCCCCAGATCCCAAGAGGAAGGAGAAGGGACTGCATGGCCATCACCTGGAGATGACTTTTTCACTGTCTCTCCAGTGAGCATATGTAGTTTATAGCCAAAATCTCTCTCAAAAATAAAAAAATAAGTAAAAAGAAAAAAAGAACTTAAGGTACTGGCATAATTTGATATTGACTGAAATATACTGCTAGTCATTATTTGCTACAAACCAGTCCTATAGGAACATGATTTATTTACAAGAATTCTGACTTTTTGAGTAAGTCAATGTTCTACCTATGATTACATTTTTACTTAATTTTGGGGGGGAGAGGTTTTTTGCTATAAGGCGCATGTGATCGCCAGAAAGACAGAGAGAGACAGAGACAGAAAGCGAGAAAATCCTCCCCCGCCCTGGGGAGATGGCCATACCACAATCCCTTCTCCTCCATTCTCCTCTCAGGATCTTGGGCACGCACGCACACGCGCTCAGCGTGAGTTTAAGCCACTGCGTCCAGGACTCAAACCATGGTCAACTACATGGGAGTCCAGCAACATAGCCATTACACCAACTGCTGGTCCCAAACTTGTACTTAATTTTTAAAAAGATTAATTTTTTTAGTATTATTATTTAATTTGACAAGAGAGAGAGAGAAGTGAGAAAGTAAGCTACTAAGTCCAGGACTCGAGCTACAGTCAACCATGTGGGAGGTCTAGCATCCCAACCACCACGCCACCTGCCAGGCCCAAATTTTTACTTAATTTTTAAAGGCAGGTAACAGGTCCAGTTAGTACTATGGTGGCTGAGGTGGCTGGATCTCACATGGTTGACTATATAGTTTTACGTCCCTGAGAAGGGAGTAAAACACACTGGGCCCATGGGTGTGCATGCCCAAAATCCCAAGAGAAGAATGGAGAAGGGAGAGGAAACTCTACTGTGGCCACTCCCAGTGGGAGGTACTTTCTCACTTTCTCTTTCTCTCTCCCTCCCCATCCAGGGCACATACCAATATTTTAAAAAATAAAACAACAGACAACCGCATGGGCACAGCAGTTATGTCATTGGATTCCCACAAGGCCCATCATGGTTTGAAACCCAAACCTGGTGGCCTGAAACTCATGTCAGTCACATGTGCATGTGTGCCCAAGATCCCAGAAGAATGGAAGAGAAAGGATTGCAGCATAGCTGAATAGCCATGGGGTGGGGTGGGAGAAGTGTAGGGGTGATTTTTCACTTTCCCTCTCACTGTCTGTGTCTTTCTCTATCCCCTCAGGAAGCACAAGCACCCTAAGGCAAAAGCTTCTAACATATACATATATATATATATATACACACGTACAAAAAGGAAATGGTTACTTCGCATTAGTGTATTTCTTCACTCTTTAAACTTGCTGTACAAATCAACTCTACAGACCAAAGTCAGTATCTGCACTAGGCAAGGTGATAAATAGTCTTTACCAGCACGAAGAATGGAAGCTATATTTGATCACAGCCTTTGATGCTGCTAATTTCTGGAAGTTACTATTTTCTTTGGAACTTTCCATTTTATATATTTAACTTCTCAGCTCAACCTCTTTTTAATCTTTGAAAGATGTCATTACTCTACAAAATGAACATGAGTCTACTGGAAGAAAGTTCACATTTCGATACTGAATTTTCCCCTAGTTGATGACATTACAATTTTTAAAAACCTATCTGTATTTCCCCTGCCCTATCCTGTAGGAATAACCAAGATTAAAGCCAACAACTTAAGTTCCTATTATGGTCTTCATTTTTCCACACAGAGAACTTTCCATTTTTACTTACTTTTATCTGCCACCTCCCCCCAACTTCAGTATTACTTCCTAAAGTCTATAAAACAAATCTTAAAAGCACATACAGGGGCCAGCAGGTGGCATGGTGGTTAAAGGTGCTGGACTCCCACATGGCCAACTGAAGTTCAAGTCCTGAACCTGGAGGCTTGCTTCTCACCCCCCCCAATCTGATCAAACTGGAAAACAATAATAATAATAAAGTCAATTAAGTAATTCTTTTAAAAAAAAGAAAAAAAAAAAAGGCACATGCAATCGGTGGTGTGATGGTTAAGGCACTGGGACTTCATGGCCGAACGCAGTTCGAGTCCTGGACCTGGTGGCTTGCTTTCTCATTCTCCTGTCAAATTTAAAAAATAATAATAATGAAAAAAATTAATATTTTAAAAAAGCACATACAATCAAGCCAGCAGATGGCATGGAAGTTGAGGTGCTGGATCCCACGGCCAACCAGGCAGTTCAAGTCCTAGACTCAGTGGCTTGAAATATCACACCAGGCATGTGTGTGCACCTGCCCAAAATCCCAAGAGGAGAGTGGAGAAGAAAGGACTGTGGTGGGGTCATCCCAGGGGTAGTTTCTCACTTTCCCTCTCTCTGTTGCCTCAGCAAGCACAAGCGCCCTATAGCAAAAAACTTGCAAAAAAAAAAAAAAAAAAGCAAAAAAGTTCAAAAAAAAAAAAAAAAAAAAACAACAACTAAAATAAAAGCCACATACAATCAATTAATTTGGAAATGGTAGCAATTTCCTCACATTATAAATATAAGGGATTAGGCCAGCAGGTGGCATGGTTAGGGCATTGGAAACCCACATGACTGACCATGGTTTGAATGCTGAATCTGGCAGCTGGCTTTCTCACTCCCTCCCCGCTTCTGGTGTGTGCATGTGCCCTATAAGCAAATTTAAAAATAATAGTGATAATAAATAAAATTAAGTAATTCTTTTTAAAAAGAAAAATAAGGGATCCAGAAAGCTCAGAAATAAATTTCTGTGCATTAAAAAAAATAAGTTTATTTATTCCTTCCATAAGCAAGACAGATAGCACCTCAATGTCACAATCCACCTCCAGCTAGTCCTGGAACACCAATATGCATATGGCAGGATACACTCAGAGAAGTATCCAGATAACAAACCTGGGATCTTCACAGGGGGTCTGCAGTGGGTCAGTCCTGCAAAGCAACGAGTTTTACCACTGAACCACTATCTGGCCTGTGTTGACCTTTTAAAAAAGATAAATTAGGGTCAGCCTCATAGCCCAATGGTTAAAGGAGGCCAGATCCCACATGGCCAACCACTGCTTTTCAAGATGACTATAGCCCCAGTGGCTTGCAAAACACATTAGGCCTGTGTGTGTGTGTGTGTGTGTGTGTGCACATGTCCAAAATCCCAACAGGATGGAGAGGTGGAGAAGGGACAGCAACTACATTCTATTTAGGAGGTGCTTTTTCCCTTTTCTTCCATCTGGGGCGTGCACATGCCTCCACCCCCTTTTTTTGAGAGATTTTTGCTATAGGGCATGTGCCCTAGCCAGAAAGACAGAGACAGACAGAGAGAAATCATCCCCCAGAGGGATGGTCAGACTGCAATCCCTTCTCCTCCACTCTCCTCTTGGGATTCTGGGCATGTATACACAAGCACACGGCATGATCTTCAAACTGCTGGGTTGGACTTGAACTATGTTAGACCATGTGTGAATCTAGCAATTCAACCACCATGCCACGAGCTGGCCCCATGATGACATTTTATTTTGGAGAGTTTTTTTTTTTTTTTTGTCTAAGTTAGACAGAGACAGACAGAGAAAGCAAGAAATCATTTCCCAGGGTGGATGGCCATGCCGCAATCCCCACACTGCAATTCCTCCTCCTCCATTCTCCTCTTGGGATCTTGAGCATGCACACACACATGCCCAGCGTGAATTTAAGTCACCTGGTCTGGGACTCGAACTGCGGTCAACTACATGAGAGTCCAGCGACGAAGCCATTATGCCAACTGCTGGTCCCCATTTTGTAAACCAAACTACTAAGCATATATTGCTGTCTGAAGAACTAGCAGTTATGTCACTGGACTCCCACATTTCTGAATGTGGTTCAAGTCCTGGACACAGTGATTTCAAACTCATGCTGGGTACATGTGTGTGCGTGCCCAAGATCCTGGGAGAGGGGGGGATTACAGTGTGGCCATTCCCTCCTGGGGGGGTTAAGGGGAAGATTTCTCACTTTCCTTCACACTGTTTCTCTCCTCCCCCTCCACCCACCAGAGCGCATGTGCCTTAAAGCAAAAACCTCTACCAAAAAAAAAAAAAGAAAGAAAAAAGAAAAGAACTAAGCTCTTAAGGACAAAGTATTAAAATGTAGTGGAAATGGGAATTAGAAATATCAAGTATACATTCATACTTATTGAATAAATTAAAGACCTTGAAAAAAGGTCCTCAATTCAAACGTAGAAATAAGGTATGGGGATTCTCTAACAGTAGGCCTTCAATAAATAACTATGCAGGACCAGCAGATGGCAGAGTGGTTATGTTGCTGAGCTCCCACATGGCCAACAGAGGTTCCAGTCCTGGACTTGATGGCTTTAAAATCATGCCAGGCTTACATGCATGCAGGTTGACTATCTCAAAAGAATGGAGAAGAGATTGCGAAGTGGCCATCTCTCCTGGGGGGTGATTTCTTGCTTCTGTCTCTCTTCTGGCAAGCACAGGCACCATATAGCAAAAATCTTCTTTTAAAAAAAAGAAAAGAAAAGCCTAACTACGCAGATATGAAGTAATAGTTTAGTGGTGTAACAGAAACCCAATCTGAGGGGGCTGGATGGTGGCATAACAGTAAAGCCAACACTCTGCCTGGCAGATCCACATAAGAAAGTTGCTGGAGGGAACCAGCAGTTAGCGTAATGGCTATGTCGCTGGACTCCCACGTAGTCGACCGCAGTTCGCGTCCCGGACCCGGTGGCTTAAAACTCACGCCGGGCGCGTGTGCGTGCGTGCCCAAGATCCTGAGAGGAGAATGGAGGAGAAGGGATTGCGGCGTGACCATCCCCCCTGGGGGGTGATTTCTCGCTTTCTGTCTCTCTCTCTCTGTCTGTCTGACGAGCGCACGCGCCCTATAGCTAAAACCTCTCCAAAAAAAAAAAGAAAGTTGCTGGACATGCCCAGAGATCTCCCTGTGTACATAAAGCATGTATATGCCCATGATCAGGCTGGCAGATACTAAGAGTGGATAAAGGTGTTAAGACCTGGGGGTAGCAGAAGATAACATTAATGCACTACTCAAGAGAAGTTGGGGGCCACCTTAAGGCCTATTGGTTAAGGGAGATGGAACCCACATGACTGACCATGGGTTAAAATTCTGATTCTGGCATCTTGAAAAATATGCCAGGTGCCATGACTGTATGCCCAAGATCCCGACAGGATGGAAAAATGGAGACTGTAGCATGATGACACCCAGTTGGGGGGGGGCTTCTCTGTCTCCCTCCTTCTCTCCCCCCCTCACTCTCATGTGTATGACCTCTGGTAAGTAAAAAACAAAACAAAAACAAAAAACTGCAAGAGAGGTCAGATCCCATATGGCAAATATATTGAGTTGTTGGGAAAGTCATGATTCATTTTTGCACAGAAAAACAGAAAAGTATGTCATGACTTTCCCAATGACCTAACAGTTTGAATCTCCAGTCCAGTCAGCCTGAAACAGACCAGGCGCATGCACAAATGCCCAAGATCTGACAGCTTGGAGGAACCTGGGATCATGGTCAGACCCTATACAGAATGTCTCTCTCATACACATGTTCTGCATCAGGACCAGCAGTTAGCGTAATGGCCATGTTGCTGGACTCCCATGTAGTCGACCGCAGTTCAAGTCCCAGACCTGGTGGCTTAAATTCACACCAGGCGCGTGTGCACGCATGCCCAAGATCCTGAGAGGAGAAAGGAGAAGGGACTGCGACATGGTCATCACCCACTGGGGGATGATTTCTTGCGCGTGCGCTCGCGCTCTCTCTCTCTCTTTCTGGCAAGCATACGTGCCCTATAGAAAAACCTGGCACCAGCAGTTAGCATAATGGCTATGTTGCTGCTGGACTCCCATGTAGCCAACAGCGGTCTGAGTCCCGGACCCGGTGGCTTAAACTCACGCTGGGCACGTGTGCATGCATATCCAAGATCCTGAGAGGAGAATGGAGGAGAAGGGATTGCGGCGTGGCCATCCGCCCTGGGGTGTGTTTTCTCGCTTTCTGCCTCTGTCTTTCTGGTGAGCACACAGGCCTTATAGCAAAAAAACCTCTCCAAAAAAAAGAGAGAGAGAGAAAGAGAGAGAGAGAGAAGTAACGTACCTGTATATCTTTCTCTTGCTCAATTATGGAATAAATAAACCTAAAAACATCCAATTTGAAAGTCTGATGTTCTAACAACAAGGGACATCACAATCAATATACAGAAAGCTAGTCGTTATTACCTTTAGAGGCTTCAAAAAATTATATTTATGGGGCTGGCTCCATGGCCTAAATGGTTAAGGGAAGTAGATCCCATGTGGCCAACTGTGGTTTCAATCCTGGCCTCTCAGCAGCTTGAAGACCACATCAGGTATGTGTGTGTGCATGCATAAGGTTCTGAATGGGATGAAGTAATAGAAAAATGGGAGAAGGGATTGGGGTCCAGCTACACCCTTTTGCTTCAAGTCTCTCTTTGTCAAGCACACAAGCCCTTTGGCAAATTAAATACATGATGTGCAAAATGTCTCTTGAACAGTCAAGACTGAAGATGCCATAATAGAGTTGCAGGCAGCAGCCCTATAGCACAGAGGTTAAGTGCTGTGCAGTGGGAGCTAGATCCCACATGGCTAACTACGGGTTTGAATCTGGATTCCAGTAAAATGAAAAACAAACTGAGCAAGTATACACATAGCCAGACTCCTGAGGGGACAGAGAAATGATGGAGAAATAAATGGAAGAGGGGCCCAGCAGATAGCATAATGGCTACATGGCTGGACTCCCATGTAGTCGACCACAGTTTGAGTCCTGGACCCAGTGGCTTAAAACTAATGCCGGGCACATGCACGTGTGTGTGCCCAAGATGCCGGGAGGAGAATGGAGCAGGACTGCGCATGGCCATCCCCCCAGGGAGTGATTTCTCACTGTCTTGCTGTCTGTCTGTCTCTTTCTGGCAAGCACACAAACCCTATAGCAAAAACCTCTCCAAAAAAAAAAAAAAAAAGAAAGAAATGTAGGAAACAGGGATTGCAGTGTGACTAGGACCCATTTGAAGGTGCTTTCTCACATGCACATGAGCCCCTCTGGTTAAAAAAAAAAAATGAGTAATAGAACTGAAGTCTAAAGCAGGCTTTATTCTAAACCATTGTTCTAAAATGATCAAGTCTAACCCTCATGTAGTTGATGAATCAGTTTGACAGAGTTCAAAAACAATTTACATCTAACTCTACTCCAACCCACACTCCTTCAAAATCAACTCCTCTAGAACCAGTCAGGTGGCAATTGGTGGTTAAGGTGGCTAGAACCCATAGGGCCGACTGCAAGGTTCAAGTCACAGCCCTTCAGCTTGAAAAACACACTGGATACATGTGCATGTGTGCCCAACATTCTGAGAGAAGAATTGAGGATAAGGGATTGCCTTATGGTCATTCTCCTTGGGGAGTGCTTTTTCACTTTATTTCTCTCCCCAGCAAACACACAGGCCCTATAGCAAAACTGGGAGAAAACAAACAAACAAATAAAAACAACGACAAAAACTCTGATAATGGGAAGGTATATAATAAAGCATATAGAGCAAAATGTTGGTCATAGAATCTAGGTAGTAGGCATATGGAATTGCCTACACTATTCTTTCAACTTTTCTATGATTAAAATTTTTCACTAGGACCAGCAGATGGCATAATGGTTATGTTGCTGGATTCCCACAAGGCCTACTGCAGCTGAAGTCCCAGACCCAGAGGCTTGAAACACATGCAGGGTGTGACCATGCATGCCCAAACTCCATAGAGAACAATGGAGAAGGAACTGCGGTGTGGACATCCCCCCTTAGGGGTGATTTCTTACTGTCTGTCTCTCTTCTGCAAAGTGCATGAGCCCTACAGCAAAAAAATCTCTTAAAAAAAAAAATTCCATTAACATGTAGGAAGGGCCAACAGGCAGCATAACTGATTAAGGTGCTGGACTCCCATATGTCCAACTGCAGTTCCAGTCCCAGACTCAGAGCTCGAAATTTACACCGGGCATGTGTGTGCATGCCAAGAGGAAAATAGACAAGGGATTGTAGCATGGCCATCCCCTCTGGGAAGGTAATTTCTACCTTTCTGTCCCTCTATTTCTGTCTCTCCAGCGAGCACATGTACCATATTGCAAACATCTCTCAAAAAAAAAAAAAAAAGACACAGGAGGAAAAATATTCTTTCTAATAAATAGTAAGTACCTCAGAAATGTATCATGCTCAACTGACACCACTCTTAGACAGTAACATTTAAGTTAGAACTGAACTGGAAAGACACTTCTGCTATCTAGCCACCATTTCGTGTAATGAGTGAAATAAGATGGGCTTCAAGTCACTCACTCCCCAATCTCCCAGTCAACTAAAACCTAAAGGACACTACTGAAAACAGTTGTTGGGGGACCAGCAGATGGTGTAATGGTTACATCACTGGACTCCCATGTAGTCAACTGTGGTTTAAGCCCTGGACCTGGTAGCTTAACCCTTACACCAGGCGTGTGTTGAGGAGAAAGGAATGCAGCATGGCCATCCCCTGGGGGGGGGTGTGTGGATGATTTCTTACTTTCAGTCTCCCACTCGCCCCAGCACACGTGCCCTATAGCAAAAATCTCTTTCAAAATAAATAAACAAACAAAAAACCAGTTGTTGGGTCCAGCAGGTGATACAGTGGTTAAGGCACTGGACTACCATGTGGCTGAATAGTGTGTGTCCCACACCCACAGGGACTTGAAAATCACACCCTTAGCATTGGGAAAAAAATGAAGGGGGGAAAAAAAAAACTTAAAACCCAAGGCTCAGGAATTGTTTTTTATGCCTAATACTTCCTCACAGAGCCTTGTACTAGTAGACACAGCAATAATATTAAAGGTACCTGGCACTTATTAAGTACTCAGTAAGGAGCCAAGCACCTATGAACTTAATTCTCCACTTCTTGCACCTCTCTTGGGGGATAGTGATGTGCGCAGGGTTAGTTACCCTATAAGTAAGTAGTGTGTTGGGGATGTGATCCATACCCTTGTAAGAAGGCGTTTGATGAATAGCTGACTAGAGAAAAAGGCAGATACAACCAGTAGAGATACATAATCTGTCAGCATTAAATACACTAAATATATGTGCTTTACTTACGCTTTAGTTTTATAAGTTTCTAAGTAAAAATATTACCTGTGATGATTGGATATTGAATTATCAGCAATTTGACTTAAAGAAAAAAAAAACTAGTATGGGGGCTAGCTGTTGGCATGGTGGCTAAGGGAGCTGGACTGGCTAACTGTGTAGTTCCAGTAGAACCAGCGGCTTGAAAAACACACCAGAGCATGAGTACCCAGTAAGTCCAAGGAGGCTAATAGAAGAGAAAGGATTGTGGTGTGCTCATGGGGCAGGGTGGAAGGGGTTCCTCCCTTCTTCTCCCTCCCTCCCCCCCTGCCAGAGAATGCACCCTAAAACAAAACAAAACTAGTATGTAATACATCAAAGTGTAATATTATTGATTCAACACTAGCCTTTAAAGAAAACTTAGATAACTTTAAATGTTACCAAGACAGTATATTTTTAGTTAATTCACTATACAAAAGGATGAAAACTTCATTTAAACTAATTAATTGATTTTACTAATGAATCAGCCAAATATATTTTTCTAAGTGACAAAGTAACTTTCTTTTAAAAGGTTTTTAAAAAGGAGTATTTTTAAAGAAGTGAAACATTTTTAGTTACATAGGTAGAACTATGAAATGTTAATAATTCTTCACATTTGTGAGAAGTACCCCACAGATCATCTTACAGAAATCAGTTGTCTCTCCTTGCATCTGAACTGCAGAAACAACAATGTCCAACATGGAAATATCTAAATAAAACGAGGACCCACAAGTTCATTTAATGATATAAAAGCAAAATGAGTCCTAATGACAGACAAGTTTGGAGATTATTAACCAAAATTTAACAGTGATGCCAGAATTCTTCCTTCAACTTTACTCAACTTGAAAACGTACTAGTTGCATCGAGTTTGATGAAACTGGTAGTAAATCAAGCTTCCTTGTTAACACTATCCAACACAAGCAATGCTGAGACGCTCAATTTTGCTCAGATTACACTGAGATTCTTGTTTCTATGGGAGAAAAAAACTACATAAGACAAGTCTTGTCTTCCTCTAGGGCCTGTAACCACCCCGGACAGTAATGAAAAGAAATGCCTGGAGTCACAGGGAGCCAGTTCGGCTACATCTCATACCTAACGTACTAAACCAAAGTCAATTGGGTTTTTTTTATGACCACGCCATTTTCCCAGAAAACAACACTCTTCGCACACAGTTCCTCACAGCTAGCATCTTAAAAAGTTTCTCCATGGAGAGAGCGAAAATCCTAACTTTAAGCAGCCCAAAAGTAGCGAAGTACAAGTCGAAGAAATCTGGGCGTAGTAACTTCAGGGTCGAGAACTTCAGCCCGTACATTCATCGGATATGAGCGACCCGGACGCCGTCACCCATCACAGCCCTTCTCCGGGGACTCGAGAGGTTCGTGTACAAAACCAAGTCTCTCCGAGCCCGCCTGATCTACGTGCCAACAAGAAGGGTGGCGGGCGGCGTCCGGCGGACGGGGAGCGGGCTCGGGAAGAAAGCAGAAGGGTGGAGTTCACTTTTCCCTCCGGCCCGCGAGCGGCGAGGCCCTCCCCCACTAAAAAGCCGGAACCAGGCACGCGCCGCCCGGCCCGGGGTGGGGAGGGGGCGCCCGCGCCGCGCAGAGGGGCCTGGGCCTAGGGCTTCCCAGAGTCCGCGGCGGGCGCCGGGCT
>NW_006159565.1:2973197-2973535 GCF_000334495.1 Tupaia belangeri chinensis
GCAGTCCCTGGGGACTGGCTACTCTCCTCGCTAGCCCTTTTTATGTGATAACTGTAACTTCTATGATGACATAAGGTCTGAGTAGAAAATTCCGAATCTAGAACTAAGAAAAAAATAGATATACCATTATCGAGCAATAAACCAATTCATTCAGCCCAAAAAGTGTTGAAGTACGCATTTTTCTTCTTTAAAAGATTTATTTATTTATTTAATATTAATTTTACATATTAATCTGACCATGGAGGAACAGAGAGAGCGAGAACAAGAGAGAGAAAGCGAGAAAGCAAGCCACTGGGTCCGGGACTCCAACCGCTGTTGGCCATGGGGGAGGCCAGCAC
>NW_006159565.1:2973618-2990126 GCF_000334495.1 Tupaia belangeri chinensis
CCCCCCTCCCCATTCTCCCCCCAGGATCTTGAGCACACACACACACACACACACACACACACACACACACGGAAAGTGAGAGGAAACCTGCAGTTAGCGTAATGGTTATGTCGCTGGACTCCCACTTAGTCGACTGCAGTTCAAGGCCTGGATCCGGTGGTTTAAAACACGCCTGGCACATGTGCGTGCGTGCCCAAGATCCCGAGAGGAGAATGGAGGAGAAGGGATTGCGGTGTGACCATCCCCCCTGGGGGGTGATTTCTCTCTTTCTGTTTCTCTGTCTCTCTCTGTCTGTCTGGCGAGCTCACGCGCCTATAGCAAAAACCTCTCCAAAAAAAGAAAAAGAAAATAGGAAATGGTGAGAACATTAGAAAAGCAATCCAGCAGGTCTGACCACCTTAATATGCAATAGTAGAAAAAGGAAAAAATAAGGAAAAAGAAAAAAATCATGAATATATTCAAAGAAAATTTCCCAGACCTGAAGGACATGAGTTGACATGTGGGAAGTGGCAGCCCAGTGAATGGAAATAGACCCATCATGAGCACATCACTGTGAAACTTGAGAGCATGAGAACAGATTCTGCAGAGTTCCTAGAGAAAACATAAGGGTTAAGGAAATAGAATAGCTCTGCATTTCCCAACAGTTACACTGGTGAGCAATGCTTTCAAATTTCTGAAGGGGGGCCAGCAATTAGTGTAATGGCTATGTAGCTGGACTCCCACGTAGTCGACCGCGGCTCGCGCCCTGGACCTGGTGGCTTAAACTCACGCCAGGCGCGTGTGCATGTGTGCCCAAGATCCCGAGAGGAGAATGGAGGAGAAGGGATTGCAGCGTGGCCATCACCCCAGGGGGTGATATCTCGCTTTCTGTCTCTCTGGGCGGGGGGCCCCCCCCCCCTAAAAAAAAAAAAAAAAAAAAAAAAAAAAATTCTGAAGGAAAATTATTCTCTGGGTTTTTATTTTTTCGGGGGCGGGGGGCTAATAGAATTATGTCAGAGGGCACATGTGCTAAAGCACTCACCAATGGAGCCTAGTCATGCCACTAACTCTTTTCTTCTTCTATTGATCCATCTCATCAGGATCCTGGGCATGTGCACGCATGCTTCTATGTGTTTTTCAAGCCATTGGGGCTGACATTTAAATTCCAGCAGGCCGGGACCAGCAGTTAGCGTAATGGCTATGTCACTGGACTCCCACGTGGTTGGCCGCAGTTCCAGTCCTGGATCCGGTGGCTTAAACTCACGCTGGGCACGTGTGTGTGCGTGACCAAGATCCTGAGAGAAGAATGGAGAAGAAGGGATTGCAACGTGGCCATTCCCCCTGGGGAGTGATTTCTCGCTTTCTGTCTCTGTCTCTCTCTGTTTGTCGGGCAAGCGCACACGCCCTATAGCAAAAACCTCTCCAAAAAAATAAATAAATAAAAAATAAATAAATAAATTCCAGTAGGCCATGTGGGATCCAGCTCCCTCTGCACAGTTCCATAGGAAATTATTTTCAAACAAGAAATCTACTCACAGCCAAACTCTTGACCAAATAGGCGAGTAAAACAAGAACATTTTTAGGCAAATAAGTGCTCAAAAAAGTTTCACCTCCCACAGACCATATCCTAGGAAAATACTAGAACATACACTTCTCCAGTAGGAAGAAGTTAAGCCAAAAACAGTTATGAGAGGGAGAAACTGGAGAACCAACACAGCGGAAGACTGAATGGGCCTCCCAGGTCATGATGGCTGTTGTGCAAAACCAGCCCTTGGTCATTCATCTGAGTGATCAAGGTCATTTACCTTGTGGCTATAAACCTTCCCAGCATCTGTATCCATGACCACTTCCTCCAGGGCAAACAGCCTTTTGTTGATCAGCTCTGGCTCTGATGATAGGGCATGAATATGACAAGAAAATAAGGATGAGATGATGAAAAAGTGCTGATGTGAATGGTTACACCAATGCCTATACCTCATTTCTTAATCTCTTTTTTTCCCCAACATTGTCTTATAAAAATTTTCGATGGGGCTGGACTCTGACAGTGGTAATGCAACAGCAAGACTAACCCACATAGGAAGATTCTACGTTCCTGTTTGGAGACCTCCCTGAATGTGCTGGGTTCATGTGTGTCTAAGATCCAGGGCTAAGTGAAGCTGGGGATGGATCACAGGGTGAGCACCCTGTTTGGGTGCTGTCTCTGTCTCTCTTGTAGAAGAGAGAAATTTAGGGGGTCGGCAGGACTTCTTTATGGTTGGCCACAGTTCAAGTCCCGGACCTAGCAGCTTTCTTTCTCACTCTCCCTCTATCTCTGTCTGGTCAAATTGAAGAATAATAATAAATAAAAATTAAAATGAGTAATTCTTGAGGGGCCAGCAGGTGACTTGGTGGTTAAAAGTGCTGGACTCCCACATGGCCAACCATGGTTTGAGTCCTGCCAGCAGCTTGTGTTCTCCTTATTTCTCTCTCTGGGAGCACAAACACCCTATAGCAAATTTAAAATAATAGAAATAACAAAATTAAATGAAAAAACTTAGTAATAAATGATTCTTTTAAAAAATGAAGAAACTTGGAAACCAGCAGTTAGTGTAATGGCTATGTCCCTGGATTCCCACGTAGTCGACCACGGTTCACATCCCGGACCCAGTGGCTTAGAACTCACACTGGGCGCGTGTGCGTGCATGCCCAAGATCCCGAGAGGAGAATGAAGGAGAAGGGATTGCGGCCTGACCATCCCCCCTGGGGAGTGATTTCTTGCTTTCTGTCTCTCTGTCTCTCTCTGTCTGTCTGGCGAGCGCAGCGCCCTGTAGCGAAAACCTCTCAAAAAAAAAGAAGAAACTTAAAATTTTTTTAGAGCACACACAAAAGTTGAAAAAATAGACAGTGAACACCATCTACCCACCTACATTCTACAATGGACATCTTATGATCCTTGCTTTATCACATATCTATCCAATTATCCATTCAACAATTCATCTCACTTTTTTGATGCATTTCAAAAATATATATATTTTACAATATATTGTGCATATATTTTACCTTTAAGCACTTCAGCATGCATTTCATTAAGCAGAGTTTAATGTTTATTTACAGTATTTTCTCTTTTTTTATTAGAAATTATAGACAATGAAATGTATAAATCCTGTTTACTATTCACCAAGGTTTTGTTCTTTCTTTTTCTTTTACTTTGCTACAGGGAGCATGTGTTCAGAGAGGGAAGGAGAGAAAGCACACCTCACAGGGGATGGCCACATCACAGTCCTTTTTCAATTCTCCTTTTTAGTTATGCATGTACAGGTGCCCAGCGTGGTTTTCAAGCAGCTGGGTCTGGGACTTGAGCCACACAATCAGCCATATGAGATCCAGCTGCCTTAAACACCATACCACCAGCTGACTCTGAGGTTTTCCTTTTCTTTTAAGTTTACATCTTTCTTTCTCCCTTCCTTCTCTCCCTCCTTCCTCCCTCCCTCCCTCCCTCCCTCTCCCTCTCTCTCTCTCTCTCTCTCTCTCTCTCTCTCTCTCTCTCTTTTTTCAGAGGATTTTGCTATAGGGTGTGTGCCAGAAAGACAGAGAGACAGAGACAGAAAGAGAGAAATCACCTCCCAGGGGGTATGGCCACGCCCCAATCCCTTCTCCTCCATTCTCCTCTCAGGATCTTGGGCACACACACACATACACACACACATGTCCAGCGTGAGTTTAAGCCACTGGGTCTGGGACTCAAACCATGATCGACTACATGGGAATCTAGCGACATAGTCATTACGCCAACTACTGGTCCCATATATATATATATATTTCTTACATAAGCAAGAGAAACAGGCAGACAGACAACACTCCCAATGGGCTTCTGAAAACATAATCCACTTCCAGCTTCACTCTCAGATCATGGACACACAATGACCTGTGTACTCAAGGAGGTTACCAGACACAAATTCAGAACCTTCCAACGTGGATCAGCCTCCCAGAGCAGCATGTGTCAGCACCGTGCTACGATTTGGCCCCATTCACTGAGCTTTGACAAATATCTACACTTAAATGATACAAAACCCCATCACAACATAAAACATTACGATCATCTGGGATCCCTCTTTCCTGTCAATCTCTGCCCACTCCCAAAGGTAACTGCTGTTGTAATCTTTTTCATAGGTTAGTTTTGCCTGTTCTAGAACTTCATATGAATAGAATTATACAGTATGTACTCTTTCGTGTCTGACTCCTTCCTCTCAGGATGATTTTTTTTTTTTTTTTTTGGAGAGGTTTTTGCTATAGGGCACGCGCACTCTCCAGAAAGACATAGAGAGACAGAAAGCGAGAAATCACCCCCCAGGGGGGATGGCCACGCCACAATGCTTTCTCCTCCATTCTCCTCTCGGGATCTTGGGCATGCACCCACACACCCGGCATGAGTTTAAGCTGCCAGGTCTGGGACTCAAACCGTGGTCGATTATGTGGGAGTCCAGCGACATGGCTATTATGCTAACTACTGGTCCCGGTGTGTTTTGTTTTATAAGAGATTGTTAGGACCAGCCAGTGGTGTGGTGGTTAAGGCAGCTGGATCCCACATAGTCGACTGTGCAGTTTGAGTCTTGGACCCATGGCTTGAAAAAATTTATGGGTTCTCAAAAAAAAAAAAAAAAACTGTGGATGTGTGTGTGCGTGCGTGCGCGCCCAAAATCCTGAGAGGAGATAGAATTGCAGCGTGGCTATTCCTGCGGTGGTGGTGGGGGAGCTTTGTCTCTCTCTCTCTCTGTCTCTCTCCAGTGAGTGTATGTGCCCTATTACAAAACCTAGAAAAAGATAAAAAAAATAAATACAGAAATAAAAGAAATTGTGACACTTTTTCCCAAAGCAGTTAACTCATCTCACATTCCCAGCAATGTATCCCTGACAATACGTGGTGTATTCAGCCTTAATAAATAAATAAATAACTTTTTAAAAATTATTTTAATTTAATTTTATTTATTCATTTATTTTATTTTAATTTGACCAGAGAGAGACACAGAGAAAGAGAGAGAGAGTAAGAGAGAGAGAGAAAAAGCAAGCCTCCAGGTCCGGAACTTGAACCGTGGTCAGCCATGTGGGAGTGTCCAGCACCTTAACCACCATGCCACCTGCTGGTCCCAATAAATAACTTTTTAAAAAGTTTATTCATCCAGGACCAGCAGATGGCATAGTGGTTAAGTCACTGGACTCCCAGATGGCCAGTCGCAGTCTGAGTGCTGGACCAGATGGCTTCAAACTCTCATTGGGCATATGTGCATGTGTGCCCAAGATCCCAGGAGGAGAATGAAGGAGAAGAGATTGCGTTGTGGCCATCTTCCTTAGGGGGTGACTTTTCACTTTCACTCTCTTTGTCTTTCTCCAGCAAGTTCACATGCCTTATGACAAAAACTTTTTTTTTTTTTTTTTTTAAAGAGTAAGCAATAGCAATGCCTTTTGGGAAGGGGGAAAAGAGTGTGAAAGACACTTTTGTCTATTTAACCTTTGTTCCTTTCAAATTTTATAGTAAGTGCATGTATTACCTACCCAAAAGATGAATAAAGCTTAAACTCATTCTAATAAAGTTCAAAAAGGAAGTAGAAAAGATCTAAAGAGTATGAACAGAGTTTGTCATTTGGTGAAGAGAATCAAACCCTAGGATATGGCCTGGATTCCTTCAAATATGAGTGCCCCGTGGCCTAAAGAGAATAACTGCCTTCCCTCAATCGTGGAAGTTTTGTCGACATTTTATATTAGCTGTGTGACACAGTGGAAGGAACACTGAGTAGGAGCCCGGGAACTATCCCCTGCTGCCACCAATTTGGTCCCAGCTTTGCCAACAGACTGTCATTTTGCTAAGTCACTAAGCCTTTTCGCTCATATGTACACTGAAGAGAATGGACCTTGGGCTCTCAATTTGCAGGTCTACAAGTCCAGCAAGGGCAGTAAAGATGAGGATAAACGGGACCAGCAGTTAGCGTAATGGCTATGTCGCTGGATTCCCATGTAGTTGACTGTCATTCGAGTCCCGGACCTGGTGGCTTAAACTCACACGGGGTGTGTGTGTGCGTGCCCAAGATCCCGAGAGGAGAATGGAGGAGAAGGGATTGTGGCGTGGCCATCCCCCCTGGGGGAGGGGGGGTGATTTCTCGCTTTCTGTCTCTCTGTCTCTGTCTGTCTGGCAAGCGCACGCGCCCTATAGCAAAAACCTCTAAAAAATTTTTTTAAAAAATAAAATAGTTTAAAAAAAAGTCATATGTGTGCTTTGTTAAAACATCCATCTAGTATAGAAAAGTTCATCCTAAAGACCTTACCTCCTGCCCAACCTCTCCTTGGGTCACCTTACCCCCAAGTCTGGTTCCAAGTTGCAACCACTTTTTTTTTAAAAAAATTGTGAAATATAATCAAATTAAAAAAAAAGACATAAAACCTAAATGTATACTTCCCCAGTCACTGTGTCCAGGTTCTGAATTGCACAGTTGGCCATGTAAGATCCAGCTGCCTTAAATACCATACTACCGACTGGCCCAATTAATTAATAACTAATTAATTGTTTTATTTATTTATTTTTTTAGAGAGGTTTTTGCTATAGTGTGCGTGCACTTGCTGGAGAGACAGAAAGAGATAGAGAGATATAAAGTGAGAAATTACATCCCCAGGGGGCTGCCCACCGCATAATCCCTCCTCCTGCATTCACTTCTTGGGATTTGGGGCATGCACATGTACTAGCAAGAGTTTTGAGTCACTAGTCTGGGTACTGAACCATAGTCAGCTATGTGGAAGTCCAGCGAGTAACCATTATGCTATTTGCTGGCCCCAGTATTTTTTTTAATTTTTGATGTTTATTTATTTAATTCCATTTGCTATTATTATTATTATTTTTTAATTTGACCAGAGAGAGAGAGAAAGAGAGAGAGAAAGGGAAAGTGAGAAAGCAAGCTGCCAGGTCCAGGGCTTGAACCGTGGTTGGCCTTATGGGAATTCAGTGCCCTCAACCACCACACCAACTGCCGGCCCTGGTCCCAGTATTTTCTTTTTCTTTTTTTCTTTCTCATTTTTATTTATTTATTTATTTATTTATTTATTTTGAGAGGTTTTTGCTATAGGGCACGTGCGCTCGCCAGACAGACAGAGAGAGACGTTACCATTACACTAACTGCTGGTTCCCCAGCATTTTCTTTTTAGAGATTTTTGCTGTAGGGCACGTGCCCTCACTGGAGAGACAAAGAGATACAGAGAGACAGAAAGTGAGAAATCACCCCCTCGGAAGGATGACCACACCACATCTGTTATCCCAAACTGGCCTGAGTTGTAAGCCTCCCAGTCCAGGACTTTAACCATCATCTACTATGTGGGAGTCCAGTGACTGGTATAATAACCATTATACCATCTGCTGGCTCCTTCTTTCTAAATTTTATTTAACCCAATAGGGCTAAAATATTATCGTGTCAACATGTAATAAATATTGAAAATTATTGAGATATTTTACATTCTTTTTGTACTAAGTCCTTGGAATAATCTGATACATTGCATGGATAGTGTGTCTCAATTTAGACACTAAATGTTTGTTAAAAATATGACTGGGGGGGGGGGGGGATGATCTGTAGGGCCAGCAGGTGGCATGGTGGTAAGGATGCAGGACTCCCACATGACCAACTGCAATTTGAGTCCTGGAACTGGTGGCCTGCTTTCTCACTTTCTCTCTGTCTCTGTCTCTCTCTAGTGACTACATGTGCCCTACGGCAAATTTAAAAAAATAAATAATAATGATAGCAAAAACTTCTCCAAAAAAAAAAAAAAGAGGGGTTGGCAGGTAGCTTGATAGTTAAGGGCGCTGGATTCCCACATGGTTGACTGAGGTTCGAGTCCCAGACCTACCAGCTTGCTTTCTCATTTTCCATCTCTCTCTCCCACTCTGGTCAGATTAGAAAATAAATAAAGTTAAATTTTAAAAGTCTTTAAAATTTTTTGAAAAGAACTATGATCTCTATTTAGATTTAGTAAAAATTATTATTGAAAAAGAAAATTCCCACCTTCCTGCCACTCCAAACACAGAATTTTGTTTCTTTTTTTTTTTTTTTTTAGTTTTTAGTATAGGGCATGTGCTCTTGCCAGAGAGCGAAAGAAAGAGAGAGAGAGAGAGAGAAATTACCCTCCAGGGGAGGTGCCATGCCACAATCTTCTCTTCTCCGGTCTCCTCTCAGGATTTTGGGCACATATGCACACATGCCTGACATAACTTTCAAGCTGCAGGGTCCAAGACCCTAATCACACAGTTGGTCATGTGGGATCCATTGCCCCGACCTACATACCACTTGCTAGCACGACATTCAAGTTTTTAAATAACAAAATCAACTATCAACATGTATGCATGTATGTACTATGTATGTATTTAGACAGGTCTTGCTATGTTGTGATGCTCCTGCTTTAGCCTCTCAAGTAGTTCAGACTACAGGCACATGCCACTGTGTCCAGCTTTGAGAATCAGGGTTTTTTAAAAATTATTTTATTTTACTTATTTAATTAGTTAATTTATTTTAATTTCACCAGAAAGGGACAGAGTGTGAGAGAGAGAGAGAAAGTGAGAAAGAAGACTGCCAGATCTGGGACTTGAACTGCAGTCAGCCATATGGGAGTCCAGCGCCCTTAACCAACACGCCACCTGCTGTCCCGAGAGTCAGATTTTTTTTTTTTTTTTTGGAGAGGTTTTTGCTATAGGGGCGCGTGCACTCGCCAGACAGACAGAGAGAGAGAGACAGAAAGCGAGAAATCACCCCCCAGGTGGGATGGTCACGCCGCAATCCCTTCTCCTCCATTCTCCTCTGGGGATCTTGGGCATGCACGCACACACGCCCAGCGTGAGTTCTAAGCCACGGGGTCCGGGACGCAAACCGCGGTCGACTACTTGGGAGTTCAGCGACATAGCCATTACGCTAACTGCTGGTTTCCCCCAGAGTCGGATTTTAAACTTGAATTGAAATTCAGTTCTTCAGGCTGGCAGGTAGAGTGGTGAGTTAGGCAGCTGGATCCCACATGGCCAACTGACTGGTTCAAGTCCCAGAGCTGGTGACTTGAAAAACACTCCAGGTGCTTAGGCATGCATGCCCAAAATCCCAAAAGGATAATGTAGAATAAGGGATTGTGGTGTGGTCAACCCCCCCGGAGGGTGCTTCCTCACTTTCTCTCTCTCTTTGTCTCTAGCAAGCGCACCTAACCTATAACAAAAATTTAAAAAAAAAAAGTTCTTGAGTTATAGTTGCCACATTGTTTTTTTTTAAAGAATTATTTTACTTAACTTTATTTATTTATTTAAATTTTACCAGAGAGGGACAGAGTGAGAGAGAGAGAAAGAGAGGGAGGGAGGGAGAGAAAGTGAGAAAGCAAGCTGCCAGGTCTGGGACTCAAACTGCGATTAACTATGTGAGAATCCAGCCCCCTCAACCACCATGCCACCTGCCAGCCACACAACATTTTATTTTATTATTTTTAAACATTTTTAAAAGAAAGATCTTTGCTATAGGGTATGTGCACTCAACAGAGAGAGAGGGAGAGACCGAAGGACGGAAAGTGAGAAATCATCCCCCCGGGGGGATTACCATGCCACAATCTCTTTTCCTTTATTCTCCTCCGTTCTCCTCTCCAGATCCTAGGCACACACACACGTATGCACCTGGCGTGAGTTTAAGCCTCTGGGTTGACTACATGAAAGTCCAGTGACATAACCATTATACCACCTGCTGGTCTCGGTTGCCACATTTTAAAAGTTCAGTAGTCATGGGGCCCGCAGGTGGCTTGGTGGTTGGGATGCTGGACTCCTGAATGACTGACCATGGTTCATGTCCCAGACCTGGCAACTTGCTTTCTAACTTTCTCTCTTTCTCTATGGTCAAATTAAAATAACAATAATAATAATAATAAATTAAATTTTAAAATAATTATAAAAAATTGTTTAGTAGCACATATGGCCTCTATATTGGAATGAAAAGGTTTAATAAATTATGATACTTGTGCTGCAGAGAGGTCCCTGCTTGGAGGGACCATCAGAAATATCAGAAATATTAATATTTTTGGGCCAGCAGATGGCATAATGGTTACGTCACTATACTCCCAAGTGGTGAACTATGACTCGAGTCCCAGATCCAGCAGCTTAAAACTGACGCTGGGTGTGTGTGCATGCCTAAAACCCTGAGAGGAGGATGGAGAAGGAATTGAAGTGCGGCCATCGCCCCTGGTGGGTGATTTCTCACTTTCTCTCTCTCTGTCTCGCTGGTGAGTGCATGTGTTCTAAAACAAAACAAAACAAAACAAACAAACAAAAGAACAAAAACAAAACTATCTTTAAATACATAAATAAATAAATAAATAGGGGCCAGCAGGTGATGTGGATAAAGGCACTGGATCCCACATGGCTGACTGCAGGTCAAGTCCTGGACCCGGCAGCTTGCTTTCTCTTTCTTATTCTCTCTGTTTCTCTCTTGTCAAATTTTAAAAATAATAATAATAGCGGGACCAGCAGTTTGCATAATGGCTATGTAGCTGGACCCCCATGTAGTTGATAGCAGTTCCAGTCCCGGACCCAGTGCCTTAAACACATGCCAGGCACATGTGCGTGCGTGCCCAAGATCCCAAGAGGAGAATGGAGGAAAAGGGATTGTGGCATAGCCATCCCCACTGGGGGGTTATTTCTTGCTTTCTGTGTCTCTGTCTCTCTGTGTCTTTCTAGAGAGCGCATGCGCCCTATAGCAAAAACCTCTCAAAAAAAAAAAAAGGGAATTAAATAAAATCTTTTACAAATTAAATAAATAAAAGAAATACTAATATTTATATGAAAGTTCCTTCTGTTTGTTTATTATAAGTATGTTATTGACCATCTAGCCCACTATATTATCTTTATGAGGATCATCGTTAGGTGTTTTTTTTTTTTTTTTGGAGAGGTTTTCGCTATAGGGCGCGTGCGCTCACCAGACAGAGAGACAGAGAGATAGAAAGTGAGAAATCACCCCCCAGTGGGTATGGCCACGCCGCAATCCCTTCTCCTCCGTTCTCCTCTCGGGATCTTGGGCCCGGAACCGCAGTCGACTACGTGGGAGTCCAGTGACATAGCCATTACGCTAACTGTTGGTCCCATCGTTAGGTATTTTTTAAAAGTAAAACTGAACAGGCCAGCAAATGGTGTGATACTTAAGGCACTGGACTCCCACATTGCTGACCATGGTTTGAGTCCCAGACTTGGTGGCTTGAAAATTACACCAGGTGTCTGTGCATGCACACCCACAGTCCCAAAGGAGAATGAAGAAGGGACTGTGGCATGGCCATCCTTCCCAGAAAAATGGTTTCTCATCTCCCTTCTCACTGCGTTCCTCTGGTAAGCATATGCACGTTATGGCAAAAAAATAAATAAATAAAAATAAATCAAAAATGAATAAATAAAAAAAAGTGTGCTTCTCCTGAAATAAGAATTTTTTCTTTTTTGAGAGATTTTTTACTACAGGGTACGGGCGCTCGCCAGAGAGAGAGAGTAACAGAGAGAACAAAAAGCAAGAATTCATTTCCTAGGAAGGATGGCCACTTTGCAATCCCTTCTCTTCTATTCTCCTCTTAAGATTTTAGGCACGCATGCACATGTGCCCAGCTTGAGTTTTAAACCCCCAGGTCTGGGACTGGAACTGCAGTTAACTACATGAGAGTCCAGAAACTTAACCATTATGCCATCTGCTGGTCCCAAAATATGTATTATGTATTGTATTTTTTTGTATATACACATTTTCGTATACACTGATAAATGCTGTGAAGGAAAATACTGGAAGCAGAGAGACTCTCAGCAGACATCAGTTCTGCATTCAGAACTTTGCGGCCTCCAGAACCACGATAAATACATTTCTATTATTTATTTATTTTAAAATTATTTTGTTTAACTTTATTTATGTGCTTATTTTAATTTGACCAGAGAGGGACAGAGTGAGAAAGAGCGAGAAAGAGAAAGTGAGAAGTCAACTCACCAGGCCCAGGACTTGGACTGCAGTCAGCCATGTGGGAATCCAGCGCCCTCAACCACCACACCACCTGCTGGCCCCAATTTCTATGACTTATAAATTACCTAGACTGTGGAATTTTGTTATAGATGTACAAAGAGCTAAGAGACTATCAGTTGTGGATCTCAGGTTGTAGGCAACAGGAAATTACGATGGATTATAACAATAACAACAAAAAAGGTATTAATGGGAAGAATACCAGGTAGCTCATGGAATCAAAGGAAATGTTAAATAAGTCATTCTGGGGCCCTCAAAGACCTTGTTTGGGGGCACTGACATCACAATAACTTACACCCATTTGCCTCAGGCCGATGTGTCATTCCACCCAAGTTTCCATTCCTAATGAGGAGGAGAGTTGGCCTGGTTTAGTCACCTGCCCACCAGGAGGGGAAAAGAGATGGACACAGTGACTCATAGTCCACCAGAACCACAGGAATGAGGTAGAGGAAGTCTTCCCAGAGGAATGGGAAGTTGTGGCCAGACAGGCAAAAACAAAAGATAGCCACTGTATTCATGAAGATTAGTTTTACTGTGAATGACAGAGCCCTTACCACAGCATAAACAATATCAAGGTTTATTTCTCTTGCAGGTAAAAAATCCAAAGGTGAGTATTCCAAGACTGTTCAATGGCTCTTATCTATGAAGGCTCAGAACCCAGCTTATTTCTCAGGGGCCAAGATGGAGTTCTGGTCAGCCACATCTATGTTCCAAGCATAGGATGGAGAAACAGAGAAAAGAAGGTGAAGAGAGTATAAAAAATGTCTCTTCAGGATGATTCTGGGAAGCTCATGCTTCTTCTTACACCCTATTGGCCAAAACTTAGTCACATGACTACATTAAATTGCAATGCTGGGGCCTGCAGGTGGCAAGGTGGTTAAGGTGTTGGACTCCCACATGAAGTCCTGCACCCCATGGCATGCTGTCTCACTTTCCCTCTCTTTCTGTCTCTGTCTTTCTTCTCTCTCTCTGGTCAAATTAAAGAATACTAATGATCATAAAATATAAATAAATAAAATAAATAATTCTTTAAAAAATATTTTTAATAAATTATTTATTCATTCATTCATTTTAAAAATAAATAATTCTTTCAAAAAATTGCAATGCACACTGGGAGATATAGGTCCTGCTAAAAATTCTATCTTCTGTTGAACTAGCTGGTGGTGTGGTGCTTAAAGCCGCTGGATCCCACATTGCTGACTGCACAGCTGGAGCCTTGGACTGGTAGCTTGGAAAACACATTGGGTGCATATGCAAGGGTGCCCCAAATCCTGATAGGAGCATAGAGGGGGAGTAATTGAGGCATACCCACCCTCCCCTGGGGGAAGTGCTCTCTCACTTTAATTATCTCTCTTTCTTCCTGTCTCTCTCTGGCAAGTGCACATGTTCTATAGCAAAATTCTTTTTTTTCATAGATTTTTTGCTATAGGGCACATGTGCTTGCCAGAAAGATAGAGGGCCAGAAAGTGAGAAATCACCTTCTAGAGAGGATGGCCACACCACAGTCCCTTCTCCTACTTTCTCCTTTTGGGATCTTGGGCATATATGTACATGCACCCGGCATGAGTTTAAGCTGCAAGGTCTGGGAACTACAACCATGGTCAACTACATGAGAGTCCAGCGATGTAACCCTTATGCTATCTGCTGGTCCTGCAAATTTCTTTTTTAAAAATTCTATTACTGGGCTGGCAGCTGGCATGGTGATTAGGGTGCTGGATTCCACATGGTTGACAACAGTTCAAGTCCAGTATAGTGCCCGGCTTTCTCACTTTCCCTCTCTCCCTCTCACTTATCTCCGGTCAAATTTAGAAATAGTGATAATAGGGACTGGCAGGTGGCATGGCGGTTAAGGGCGCTGGACTCCCACATGGCTGACTGTGGTTTGAGTCCTGGACCTGGCAACTTGCTTTCGCTTTATCTCTCTCTCTCTCTTGCTCTCACTCTGTCCCTCTCTTGTCAAATTAAAATAAGTAAGTAAAGAAATAAAGTTAAATAAAATGATTCCAAAGGAAAAAAATGGTTAATATTTTTAAAAAATAATAATAATTTTAAAAAAATTTTTAAAAAAATTCTACTACCCTGGATTCAGCAGGCGGTGTGGTGGTGAAAGCACTAGATCCCACAGGGCTGACTGTGCAGGTCGAGTCCCGACCTGGTGGCTTGAAAAACATGCCACTCACCTGTGCGTGCAGCCGAAAAGCCTGAGTGGAGAGCGGAAAAGAAAGGATTATCGCATGACCATCTCCCCACTGAGGGGTGATGTCTTACCTCCCCTCTTTATCTATATCTCTCTCCAGCAAGTGTATGTGACCTATAGCTAAAACAAAACAAGACAAGACAAAAACTACACATACCCAACAAACTACAAAACAAAAAACTGGAAAAAAATTCTATTATCACCAGAGGAACAGAATGGGTCCTAGAGGACAATGATCCGGTCCTGCCACACCTATCTTGTGCCATTGGACTGCCTACTCCATACATGCATATATATTTCCACATTTTTTTTTTTTTGAGAGATTTTCACTGTAGGGCGCGTGCGCTCGCCAGACAGAGAGAGACATAGAGACAGAAAGCGAGAAATCACCCCCCAGGGGGGATGGTCACGCCGCAATCCCTTCTCCTCCATTCTCCTCTCGGGATCTTGGGCATGCACGCACACGCGCCCGGCGTGAGTTTTAAGCCACCGGGTCCGGGACACGAACCGCGGTCGACTACGTGGGAGTCCAGCGACATAGCCATTACGCCAACTGCTGGTTCCCATATTTCCACATTTTTAAAAAACCTCCATACATGCATATATATTTCCACATTTTTAAAAAATTTTTATTTACTTGTCTGTTTATTTGTTGTGATTTTTCAAGTTGCTGGGTCTGAGACTCAAACCATGGTCGACCATGTGGGAATCGAGCACCTTAACCATTATGTCACCCTCTTCCCACATACTTAATTTTTTTTTTTTTTGAGAGATTTTCACTGTAGGGCGCGTGCGCTTGCCAGACAGACAGAGAGAGACATAGAGACAGAAAGCGAGAAATCACCCCCCCGGGGGGATGGTCATGCCGCAATCCCTTCTCCTCCATTCTCCTCTCGGGATCTTGGGCACGCAAGCACACGCGCCCGGCATTTTTTTTTTTTTAAGAGAGATTTTTGCTATAGGGCATATGTACTCACCAGAGAGACCGAAAATGAGAAATCACCTCCTGGGGGGATGGCCACACCACAGTTCCTGCTCCATTTTCCTCTCAGGATTTTTGGCATGCTGGCACACCACCCAGAGTCAGTTTTAAGTTTCGAGTCCGGGACTCAAATCACGGTCAACTATGTGGGAGTGCAGTGATGTAACCATTATGCCATCTGCTGGTCCCAGCAGATATTTCTAAAAGATCAATTCTTAAAAAGCTTAGTTATAATTCATATCATACCCAACAAAACAAATACAAATCCTCAAATATCAAATTTTCCTTTTTGTCGATTGTCTTTTTTTTCCTTCTAGTTGACTTTTTGAAATAAAGTCAATCCATTGGACTTGGTAGATACATTTTTCAAATTTCTCTCTTTATGCCAGTAGGTGGCATGGTGATTAAGGACGCTGGACTCTTACATGGCCGACCACAGTTTGAGCCCCAGACCTGGTGGCTTGCTTTCTCACTTTCTCTCTCTCTTGTTCTGTCCTTCTCTGGTCAAATGAAAACAAATAAACAAATAAATAAATAAAGTTAAAGAAAATAATAAAAAAATTTCTCTCTTTAAATTAAATCTCAAGTTTCCTTTGTTCCTCTTTACGCTTTCTCTTCCTTTTTTAAGTACCATTTTTTAAATGCCACACTCTTAATTTTGCTGACTTCCTGTTGTAGCCCTTCCGTATGTTTCTCTGGTAATTAGATCTGAAGACTTGATAGATTTTTTTTTTCACTAGTATTTCATGGAGCCACATGTCTAGTTGCGACTTTTTTGTGGCCATATTTTTGTGTATATGTGGTCCAGCTTCAGTCTCAGCCAACACAAGCATGTGTGTACACGGCATGCTCAGGACCTTTCCCATGTGCATCCAGTGGCACCATTGTCCAGTCCCTCTATTTCTTTGTTTTTCTTTCCTTTCCTTTTTTTTTTTTTCAGTGGTGATTTTTGCCTTAGGGCTTCTGTGCTTTCTGAGAAATAGTGGGAGGGAAAGTGAAAAATCATCCTCTTCCCTCACAGGATGAGGGGGGGCGGGGATGGCCATACCACAATCCCTTCTCCTCCTGGGATCGTGGGTAAGTATGTACACATGAGCTACCGGGTCTGGGACATGAACTGCTGTCAGCTATATGGGAGTCCAGCAATGTAACTACTATGCCATTCCATTTGCTGGTCCTTCCATTTTTTCTTTCTTTCTTTCTTTCTTTTTTGGAGAGGTTTTTGATATAGGGCACGTGCGCTCGCCAGGAAGACAGAGAGAGACAGAGAGACAGAAAGCGAGAAATCACCCCCCAAGGGGGATGGCCATGCTGCAATCCCTTTTCCATTCTCCTCTCT
>NW_006159565.1:2990347-2991918 GCF_000334495.1 Tupaia belangeri chinensis
CAGAGTGAGAGAGAGAGAGAGAAAGAAAGTGAGAAAGCAAGCTGCCAGGTCTGGGACTCAAACTGCAGTCAGCCATGTAGGAATCCAGTGCCCTTAACCACCACACTACCTGTCAGCCTCACCCATCCATTTCTTAACAGTGGCATTCTTTTCTTTTTTTTTCTAATTATTTAATTTTATTTGTTATTTTTTAAATTTGACCAGAGAGACAGAGAAAGGGAAAGCAAGAAAACAAGCCACCAGGTCCAGGACTTGAACCCCAGTCAGTCATGTGGGAATCAAGTGCTTTTAACCACCACGTTACTTGCTGGCCCTATTTCTTAACAATGACATTGTAGGGATCAGTAAGTGGCATGGTGGTTAAGGCGCTGGACACTCCCACATGGCTGACCACAGTTTAAGTCCCAGACCTGGTGGCTTGCTTTCTCACCTTCTCTCTCTGTCTCTCTGTGGTCAAATTAAAAATAAGTGAATGAGGGACCAGCAGTTAGCATAATGGTTATGTCGCTGAACTCCCATGTAGTCGACCGTGGTTCAAGTCCTGGACCCACTGGCTTAAACTCATGCCAGGTGCATGTGGGTGCGTGCCCAAGATCCCAAGAGGAGAATGGAGAAGGGATTGCAGCGTGGCCATCCCCCCTGGGGGGTGATTTCTTGCTTTCTGTCTCTCTGGCAAGCACACGTGCCCTGTAGCAAAAATTTTTCCAAAAAAAATAAAAATAAAAATAAATAAATGAATGAATAAATAAAGTTGAATAAATAATCTTTTTTAAAAAATGGCATTCTAGGGGCCAGCAGGTGGCATAGTGGTTGAGGGCGCTGGACTCCCATATGGTCAACTGTGGTTCAAGTCCTGGACCTGGTGGCTTGCTTTCTCACTTTCTCTCTCTCTTTCACCCTCTCTGGTAAAATTAAAATAAACAAAGTTAAATAAAATAATTATTTTTTAAAATGGCATTCTAAATATACTTTTCTTCTCACTTCTCTTATCTGACATCATACACAACTTTGGTATTAGAACTGTGTCAGCCACTCACACTGACTTTGATCTGTGTATATGCTGCGATGTTTTAAGTGTCGGAAAAGGCCTTCAGTAGAAGGCTAGAAACTTCCATTTTTTTCAAAATGGCAACTAAAATCATGTTTCTTTTTCTTCTTTTATTGCTAGAAGTCATGTGCGCTTATGTTTGTGTGTGTGTGTGTGTGTGTGTGTGTGTGAGAGAGAGAGAGAGAGAGAGAAAGGGAGAGAGAGAAACTCCCAGTGGGACATGATTATGCCAGAACCATCTCTCCTCTATTTCTCCCTCCTGTTGGGATTTGGGGCATGCTTATATACATGCCTGTGGCACGTTTTTCAAGCTGCTTGGGCTGAGATTCAAACAGCAGTTGTTCATGTGGGGTTTGGATCCTTTAACTGCTGAGTTATGGGGCTGGCTCCCTTTTTTTTCTTTATTAATGCATGTAGGCACACAAGAGCAAAAGCAAGTGAAGAGAGCATCCTCTAGGGAACCAGCAGTTAGCATAATGGCTATGTTGCTGGACTCCCACGTAGTCAACTGCAGTTCGTGTCC
>NW_006159565.1:2992154-3000111 GCF_000334495.1 Tupaia belangeri chinensis
GGGAACGCATGCGCCCTACAGCAAAAATTCTCCCAAAAAAAAAAAAAAAAAAAAAAGAGAGAGCATCCTCTACGATTCTGGTCACACCATAGTCCTCTTCCTCCAGTCCTCCAGCGTGTCAGGTCTCTGGCATGCTTCAGGTGACTGGACTAGGGGTTTAAACCAAAGTCACCATGTGGGCTTTAGCTTCTTTTGAGTAGTCCATTAATAACATACCATGGAGCTGGGGACCAACATATGGCATAATGGTTATGTCACTGGACTTCCACATAGTCAACTGTGGTTCGAGTCTGGAACCCAGTGGCTTATCCTCATGCTGGGCACATGTGCATCCTTGCCCAAAGTCCTGAGAGGAAAATGGAGGAGAAGGGATTGCGGAGAGGCCATATCCTCCAAGGCATGATTTCTCGCTTTGTCTGTCTGTGTCTCTCCAGCGAATACACATGCCCCATAGCAAAAATCTCTCTCTAAAAAAAAGAAACAAAGAAACAAACAAAATAATGTACCACGGAACTGAAGCTAAACTCACATATTTATTTATTTTTAAAATTTTATTTTTCTTCCTTCCTTCCTTCTTTCCTTCCTTCCTTCCTTCCTTCCTTCCTTCCTTCCTTCCTTCCATCCTTCCTTTCAATTCAATAAGAGAGGGACAGGGCAAGAGAAAGGCAAAGTGAGAAAGCAAACTGCCATGTCTGCAGTTGGCCATGTGGGAGTCCAGTGCCCTTAACCACCATGCCATCTGCTGGCCCCATGAATTCACATATTTAAACCCACTCCACTCTCCCAGGTCTCTACAGAAATGAGCAAAGAATACAAAAGAATTCTGGGGCCAGCCAGTGGTATGGTGGTTAAGGTGGCTAAATCCCACATGGCCAACAGTGTAGCTCGAGTCCCAGACCCAGTCACTTGAAAAACACTCCGGGTGCAAGGGTGCCCAAGATTCCAAGGGGAAATAGAGGAGAAGAAAATACAGCATGGTCTTCCCTAGGAGATGCTGTCTTTCTCTCCCTCTCCCTGGCGAAAGCACACAGCCTATAGCAAATTAAAACAAAAACAAAAGAATTCTGCTCTATGTGTTGGATCACTTGTGTCTATCCTGTTCTCTTTCTTTTGTAAAAAAAATTTTTTAAGGGGAACCAGCAGTTAGCTTAATGACTATGTCGCTGGGCTCCCACGTAGTCAACCGCGGTTCATGTCCCGGACCCGGTGGCTTAAAACTCATGCCGGGCGCATGTGCGTGGGTGCCCAAGATCTCGAGAGGAGAATGGAGGAGAAGGGATTGCGGCGTGACCATCCCCCCTGGGAGGTGATTTCTCGCTTTCTGTCTCTATGTCTCTCTCTGTCTGGCGAGCGCACACGCCCTATAGTGATAAAAACCTCTCCAAAAAAAAGTTTTTTAAGGAAGAATTATTTTTTTAAACTTTATTTATTTATTTATTTAAATTTGACCACAGAGGGACAGAGTGAGAGAGAAGGAAAGTGAGACAGCAAACCACCAGGTCCGGGACTCGAACCACAGTCAGCCATGTGGGAATCCAGAGCCCTTAACTACCATACTATGCACTGATCCCGTCTATCCTCTTTTCTAGCTGCATAATCCAGTCATCTTCCTCTTCAGATTGTCTGCGATTAAACATAATAAGGGGACTTCAAAAGTTCATGGAAAGGCCAGCTGGTGACTCAGAAGCACCTATGCTCTGTGAAGCTGACCCATGTCAAGACTATTGGGGGTGCCAGCAGGTAGTGTGGTGGTTAGGGTGCTGAATTCCCACGTGGCCAACTATGGTTCAAATCCTGGACCTGGAGGCTTGCTTTCACTTTCCCTTTCTCTCTCTCTACATCTCTCTAGTCAAATTTTAAAAAGAATAACAACTGGGAAACAGCAGTTAGCGTAATGGCTATGTCACTGGACTCCCACGTAGTAGTCCGTGGTTCGCATCCTGGACCCGGTGGCTTAGAACTCACGCCGGGCGCGTGTGCAAGCGTGCCCAAGATCCCGAGAGGAGAATGGAGGAGAAGGGATTGTGGCGTGATCATCCCCCCTGGGGGGTGATTTCTCACTTTCTGTCTCTATGTCTCTCTCTGTCTGGCGAGCGCACACGCCCTATAGTGATAAAAACCTCTCTCTCCAAAAAAAAAAAAAAAAAAAAAAACAACTAAAAATAAATAAATAAATCTTAAAAAAACACCCCAGACTATTGGTGATGCTGTCTTTCTCTCACATGGATACTCTCTTTCTCACTCATGGAAGAAATAAATAAACAAACTTGAAATGAAAGTTTGTAAAAACAAAAATGGAATTAGAATGAAAATTGATTTTGGTGCAAAAAACTTTGAAATCCAGGGTCAGCAGGTGGCATGATGGTTAAGATGCGGGACTCCCACATGGCAGACCACAGTTCAAGTCCTGGACCCGGTGGCTTGCTTTCTTATTTTCTCTCTCTCTGGCTCTCTGATCCAATTAAAATAATAATAATAATAATAATAATAATAGTAAAAATAAATTAAGTAATTCTTAAAATTTTTGAAATCTATGTTTAATTCTTTCATAATATGCATTTTTCCATGAACTTCCTGCAAACTTCTTAAATTAACCTTACTGAGTACTAAGGGAGCCACTAAGTACTCAAGGACCCAGGGAATGAAAATAGCCCTGCCTTTCTGGGTGCCCTCTATTTCCCTGGGCCTATGCTGATGGTGTGCATATCTGATCTCATCTATTCCTCTTTTCCCATGAGATGGGTGTCCTTATTCTCATTTTACAGAAGCAGGTCGCAGGGGCACTGAGAAGATGCTGAATCTGGAACCTAGTATATCTGTGCTTTTCTCACCAGCTCATGCTGGAAGAAAAAAGGCTTTGCTATTTCCTTTGTCTGAGACACAGCTCTGATAACAGAAGGAAAGAATGTAGGTATAGTACGTCGATTCTGTTTTTCTCTTGTTAATTTACAATTATTTTCCTAGGAGCTAGACAGTGGCACTGCAGTAAAAACATGATTCTCTGCGAGGCTGACCCATATGAGAGAGATCAGGGTTCCTGGCCAGAGATAGTCCTTATCAAGCTGGGTGCAGGGACCAGCAGTTGGTATAATGGTTACATTGCTGGGCTCCCATGTAGTAGACTGTGGTTTGAGTTCCAGATCTGGCAGCTTAAAACTCACACTAGATGAGTGTACATGCGTGCCCAAAATCTTGAGAGAATAGAGAAGGGATTGTGGTGCGGCCACTCACCCTGGGAGGGATGATTTCTCGCTTTCCGTCTTTCTGTCTGTCTGTCTATCTCTCTGGCAAGCACACGTGCCCTATAGCAAAAACAAAACAAAACAAAACAGAACAAAAACCCCAAAACCAAAAACAAAACCTGGGTGCACATGTGCTAGTGATCTGGACTGCTGAGGCTGAGGGTGGATCATGTCATTGAGACCCTGTTGGGAGTGCTGTCTCTCTGTTTCTTTTGTCCATGAAATAAATAAAACTAAATTTTTTTTTTTTTCCTGGGCCAGCCTCAGTGCAGTAGTTAAGTGCTGTGCATTGGGAGCTGGATTCCCCCATAGCCCACTGTAGTTCGAAAGCTGCCCGTGTCTGGGACACATGTGCTCGTGTGCCCCAAATCCTGACGCGATGAAGAAATGGAGGAAAAGGGCTGCAGTGTCTTTTCTTCTCCCTTTTCTCATAACTCTTTTTAAAATTTTTAATTTAATTTTATTTATTCATTTATTTATTTTAATTTGGACAGAGACACAGAGAGAGAGGAAAAGTGAGACAGCAAGCCACTAGGTCTGCGACTTCAACAGAGGTTGGCCATGTGGGAGTGCCCAGCACCTTAACCACCATGCCACCGGCTGACCCCATAACTCTTTGTATAATACCTCCTTGAAAATATTTTTCATATGGACTTTTACTAATTGTTTCTTTTTTTTTTTCCTTAAGAATTATTTATTTTGGGGCCGGCAGGCGGGATGGTGGTTATGGGCACTGGACTCCCACATGAGAGACCACGGTTCGAGTCCTGAACCATGAGGGTCTTCAAAAAAAAGTATGGAAAATATGTATTATAAAAAAACTACACATGGAGTTTTTTTTTTTTTTTTGAGAGATTTTTCGCTATAGGGCGTGTGCGCTCGCCAGACGGAGAGAGACATTAGAGACAGAAAGCGAGAAATCACCCCCCGGGGGGATGGTCATGCCACAATCCCTTCTCCTCCATTCTCCTCTCGGGATCTTGGGCATGCACGCACACGTGCCCGGCGTGAGTTTTAAGCCACCAGGTCCGGGACGCGAACCGCAGTCGACTACGTGGGAGTCCAGCGACATAGCCATTATGCTAACTGCTGGTTCTCTACTATACATGGATTTTAAAAAGATTTTTGCACCAAAATAAACTCATTTTTAATTAGTCAATTACTTAATTTTTAAATAATTATTTATTTAATTTTATTTGCTATCTTTTAAAAAATTTTTATTATTTGAACAGAGAGAGAGAGAAAGGAAAAATGAGAAAGCAAACCTCCAGGTTCAGGACTTGGACCACAGTCCACCATGTGAGTCTAGCATCTTAACCACCACATCACTTGCCAACTCTAATTTTTAAATTTATTATTATTATCATTATTTTTAAAATTGTATTCATTTATTTTATTTTACTGTATTTTATTTTGAATTTGACCAGAGAGAGACAAAGAGAGAGAAGGAAAGTGAGAAAGCAAGCTGCCAGGTCCAGAACTCGAACCGTGGTCAGCTATGTGGGATTCCAGTTGCCTTAACCACCATGCCACCTGCTGGCCCCATTATCATTATTTTTTAATTTGCTTTAGGGCACATGTGCTTATCAGAGAGAGACAGAGTGAGAAAGTGAGAAAGCAAGCCACCAGGTCCAGGACTCAAACTGCGGTCAGCCATGTGGGGATTCAGCACCTTAATCACCATGCCACTTGCCAGCCCCAAGAGATTTTTTTCTTTTTCTTCTTCTTTTTTTTTTTCTTTTTTTTTTTTTTTTTTTTTTTTTAAGAGAGATTTTTGCTATAGGACACGTATGCTTGCTTGCCAGAGAGACAGGAAGACAGAAAGCAAGATATTACCCCCCGGGGTAGGGTGGCCATGCTGCAACCCCTTCTCCTCCTTTCTCCTCTCAGGATTTTGGGCATGCGTGCACACGTGCCCAGCATGAGTTTTAAGCAACCAGGCCCAGGATTTGAATCAAGGTTGACTATGTGGGAGTCCAGCAATGTAACTGTTACACTACTTGCTGATCTTTTTTCTTTTTTTTTGGAGAGGTTTTCGCTATAGGGCACGTGCGCTCACCAGACAGACAGAGAGAGACATAGAGACAGAAAGCGAGAAATCATCCCCCAGGGAGGATGGTCACACCGCAATCCCTTCTCCTCCATTCTTCTCTTGGGATCTTGGGCACGCACGCACATGCACCCAGCATGAGTTTTAAGCCACCGGGTCTGGGACACGAACCGCGGTCGACTACGTGGGAGTCCAGCGACATAGCCATTATGCTAACTGCTGGTTCCCACTACTTGCTGATCTTGAGATAGTTTTTCCACGGGGCAAGAAATCACCCCCCAGGAGGGATGGGTACACCACAATCCCTTTTCCTCCATTCTCTTGGGACTTGGGGCATTCATGCACATCTTTTCCTCCATTCTCTTGGGATTTGAGGCATTCATGCACATATTCCTGGTGTGTTTCAAGCCATCAGGTCCGGGACTTGAACTGTGGTTGACCACGTAGGAGTCCAGCACCTTAACCACTATGTCACCTGCTGGTCTCCCCATTGTCTGTTCTTTTATTATTTTAATTTGAAATTTTTTAAAGTATTATTTTATTCAGTTTTATTTATTTATTTTTACTTGACCAGAGAGGGACAGAAAGAGAGAGAGAAAGAGAGAGAGAGAGAGAGAGAAAGCTGCCAAGTTGGGGACTCGAACCATGGTCGGCCATGTGGGAGTTCAACGCCCTTAACCACCATACCTATTTTTAATTTTTTTGTCCTTTCTTGAAGAACTTAAAATTTGCTTTTAATTTTATTAGTAAAACTCTTTTCCCCTAAATCCCAGGCTTTCTCATTGATAGGCAGAAATCATAAGGCGAGGTATTTTGTCTGAAACCATCTTCACACCATCGCAAACCTTTAATAGAAACCTAGATGTTTAAGTAGGAATGGAAAGCTTCACTATCAAAAAACCTCAGAATATGAGAAGGATATTGCTGCATACCGTGCCAAGGGCAAAAGTGAAGCAGGAAAACAGGGCCCCGGCAGGCCAACAGGCTCAAAGAAGAAGAATGAACCAGAAGATGAGGAAGAGGACGAAGAGGAAGAGGAAGAAGAAGATGAGGAGGAAGAAGATGAAGATGAAGAATAAAAAGAATAAATCCTGTAATGATGTGTGTGGAATGTGTGTGTATGCTCAGGCAATTGTTTTGCAAAGAATGTGAATTCAAGTGCAGCTCAATATTAGCTTCAGTATAAAAACTGTACAGATTTTTGTATAGCTGATAAGATTCTTTGTAGAGGAAATACTTTTTTAAGAATGCAGGTTGTAGCTTTTTTTTTTTCAGGTTGTAGCTTTTTGAGGGGCTACTGCATACAGTTAGATTTTATAGCTTCTGATGTTGAATGTTCCTTAATATTTAATGGTTTAATTTCTTGACTTGTGTGTAGTAGCACAGCACACTCATAGGAATTGGTATCAATAGTAAATTTTGGGTTTTTTAGGATGTTGCATTTTGTGTTTTTTTTTTCAATTTTGTAATAAAATTATGTATATTAAAAAAAACCTCAGAACATTAGAAGTTTTAGAAGTCTATTTTTATTATATATTTTTATAATGGGGCTTTAATTAATATAATAATAATTAGCCAACAAAAATAATCAACCCTGCAGAAATAATAATTATGGTTTATTACTAAGCATGGAATTGCATGACCAGGCCCAGACAAAGACAAGCGTGTCTGTCTGGGTGCTGAGATACAGTGGTTCCTTTCAGATTGTTTTGAGAACAGGAGAGCTGTCAATCAGAATAAGAAGCTCTTCACATCAGCCTGGCCCAAATAGGTGGGACAGCTGGAAAAGGAGGCCAATAGGTTATGGGTGAGTTTGAAATTCTTAAATTTGTATTATAATTGGTTAAAGAAAAACACAGATCTCTTTTCCAGAAGGAAATCAGGACCTTTAAGAGATAAGGCTTACTATGCATCATAAAAACACTATGCCTGGGACAGGATGTAGCATCCCCACAGTCAAGGGTTTATTAATGTTTGTAGGCCTGAATCTTCCAGGCCCCCTGGAGACATTTGGAAATAAGAAAAAGTAGTCAGAATTCCATCCTCAGACTAAACTATCAAACTAGATGGTTAACAAGAGTCAGATTTCACATGTCCAACCCTTCAGTTCCAATCCTATCTGCCGGAAATCCCAATTGGACAGAAATGGAGGAGAGAGGATGCTACATGACCTTGAACCACTGCGGGTGGGGGAGAAGTGTTGCTTTTCTCACTTTCTCTTTCTAGCTAGAGCACCTGCCCTCCGGTAAATTTTTAAAAAGAAAAAAAAAAAGATTAACACTAAACAAGAATGGCTGAGGACCACAAGCAATCCACATAGGGAGAATGTACTTACTGCCTGTTGTTCCATATATGGTTCCTTTTGTGTTTTTTTAAAAATTCCTTAATTTTTTTTACTTATTTTTTTGTTTTACTTGATTTTATACTATAATAAAATACACAGGATAAAACAACAGCAACCATTTTTATGTGCACAGTTCAACGGCGTTGGGTACATTCACACTGGTCAACTCATCTACATGATTCATCTTCTTCCCTTCAGTTTATTTTCAGACTCACCACTAGGGGGCAAGCCAAGATTACACATCATCCTCACTCCCCCCACGCCCCCTCGCCCACGCATGCGCGTCTCACCTGCGGGAAGGTGGCGGGGGCGGGGCCGAGG
>NW_006159565.1:3000425-3029341 GCF_000334495.1 Tupaia belangeri chinensis
GCATCAACTTCCCTTACCTCTACATCGTGGCTTCCATGATGCTCAACGTGCGCCTGCAGGTGGGTGAGCCGCGCCCGCCTAGCCCCCGACCCCCTCCTGGGGTGCGGGTCCTCCCAGCACAGATCGGCCCTTGCCCCCCGACATTGTGCAGATGCTGAGGGTAGCCGCCGTTGGTTGGATGCTAATTTTATGTCAAGCACTGGGCATTTAATCTTGCATCCCACCGGAAGGAAAGCCACGGAGGTGGTTGTTACCCTCTGTGCAGATGAGACTTAGGGGTCAGATTAAGATACTTGCCTTAGGGAAGGTTTCACAGCTGGGGATGGGGTGCAAACTGATGGTGGATGCTGGAAAGGTCCTAAAGAAAAATTCTTGGATTCGGGTGGTGAGTTTAAAGAGGGATTCCTTTTAATTCCTTCGTGAATCCTTTTAATGTCCAGTTTAAAATGGTTTGTAAGTTAATGGTATTTTGATCAATGTACTTTTTTCTGGCCTTGGGTGGACGTGAGGCTGGGATGAATATGCAGGGAAATGAGGTTTCAGAGACCCCAAACAATATAGATGTGAGCTAACAGCGCTGGAGGCCGCATTTGCTATGTAAGTGACTGATCTACAGCCCTTGAATTACAGGTGCCTTTTTCTAGTGGAAGGAAAAGTTATCAATTTGGGCATTTTTCCCCCCCTCAAAAATAGATGTCTAGAGACTGAGCTCCTCTTGTTCAGTTTCCACACCGTCAGTGCCTTCAGTGTGCATGCTCAGGCTGTGTGATGGAGGAGGAGGCATGGATGGGTCCCTGCCCTCTGGAGCTTAGAGTTGATTGCCCTGTGTTGCTCCCTGATGTGCAGAATGAGCCAGTCTGAGCAGTGCCAGGCAGTGGTGATACCTGGAGGTTGTATTCCCTTTGTTTCCTCTGGTTTGGTCATCTCAGAGTGTAATTTTCCTTGTGCATGGATCTTCAGGTTTTTCATTCCTGACCCAGGTAATGGGAGGCCACATAAAACCTAAAGCCGACTGTTGATTAAAATTGTGTTAAGGTCACTTGAGAGGAATCAGCTACTCTAGTTAAAAGTCCAAATTGAAATACTTTTAATTGAGCAGGGGCTCCTGTTGTCCTTGAATGGTAACTGACTAGAGGAATAGAAAACAACTCTTAGAGCCAGCAGGTGGTATAGTGGTTAAGGCGCTGGACTCCATCATGATCAACTGAGGTTCGGGTACTCGACCTGGTGGCTGGCTTTCTCACTTTTTCTTTCTTTGCTGAGCTCTGTGTCTTATAGCAAATTTAATAATAATAATAAGTAAAGTTAAATAAATTAAAAAACAACCCAACTCAGCTATCTTTGCTGCAGATAGTATAAATGAGGAAAGGGTGCTGAGTGCAGGAACTGTGATAAACCAGAAAGCCTGTGCTCTAGCCAGTTATTATCCTGTGGAAATATGGCCCCAGTGTTTACCAGTTCTAGTAATATCCAAAAGAAGTCAGAAATCCTGATTTATAGCTATCACATTAACCCAAATTTTTAAAAAGGAAACTTTGAGGGGCCAGCAGGTGGCATGGTGAATAAGCCACTAGATTTCCACATGGTTAGTCACAGGGATCAGCTGATGACTCTAGCCAGTTATTATCCTGTGGAAATATGGCCCCAGTGTTTACCAGTTCTAGTAATATCCAAAAGAAGTCAGAAATCCTGATTTATAGCTATCACATTAACCCAAATTTTTAAAAAGGAAACTTTGAGGGGCCAGCAGGTGGCATGGTGAATAAGCCACTAGATTTCCACATGGTTAGTCACAGGGATCAGCTGATGAAGTGGTGGTTGAGGTGCTGGACACTCCTATATGGCCTACCATGGTTTGAGTCTGGGGCCTGGTGGCTTGCTTCTCACTTTTCTCTCTCGCTCATGCTCACTCTCTCTCTGTCTCTCTCTGGACAAATTTTTTTAAAAAGTGAATAAATAAAAGTTTAATAAATAATTCTTTTTGTGGGAAGAGGTTTGTGCTATTGGGCACTTGCGCTTGTCAGAGAGACAGACAGAAAGTGAGAAATCACCCCCCAGGAGGGATGGCCACGCCACAATCCCTTCTCCTCCATTCTCTTCTTGGCATCTTAGGCACTCATGCACATGCGCCCGACGTGAGTTTAAGCCACCGGGTCTGGGACTCGAACCGTGGCCCACTACATGGGAGTCCAGCGACATAGCCATTACACTAACTGCTGGTCCCAACACATAATTATTTTAAAAGAAAAATCATGCTGGGCTTGTGTGTGTACGTGACCAAAATCCTGAGAAGAGAATGGAGGAGAAGGGATTGCTGCGTAGCCATTCCTCTTGGGGAGTGAGTTCTCATAGTCCCTTTCCCTGTCTCTCTCTCTCTCTCTGGCAAGCACATGCACCCTATACAAAAACCTAAAGAAAAGAAAATTCGCTGGCAAAACATTAAGTGTAGCCTGTATTTTACCTCCAAGCTTCCACTTTGGAATCTATTGTCTAGAGTTATTTACAATTTCCAGTTGTTCGTAAGATCACAAGAACGATTGTAAGAGAAAACATTCTGTTACGTTGAAGTTTACCATTTTTTAAAATAATTATTTGTTGTTATTTTTCAATTTGATCAGAGAGAGACATAGAAAGGGAAAGTGAGGGAACCAGCAGTTAGCGTCATGGCTATGTCGCTCCCACGTAGTCGACCGTGGTTCGCATCCTGGACCCGGTGGCTTAAAACTCACGCCCACGCGGGGTGTGTGTGTGTGTGCGTGCTCAAGATCCCGAGAGGAGAACGGAGGAGAAGGGATTGCAGCATGACCACCTCCCTTGGGGGATGATTTCTCGCTTTCTGTTTCTATGTCTCTCTCTGTCTGTCTGGCGAGTGCACACACCTTATAGTGAAAATCTCTCCAAAAAAAAAAAAAAAAGAAAGAAAGGGAAAGTGAGAAAACAAGCCACCAGGTCCAGGACTCGAACCATGACTGGCCATGTAGGAGTCCAGCACCTTAACCACCATACCACTTGCTGCCCCCCCAAGTTGCCATGTTTTGTACCATTTTAAAAAAATCACCTTTCTCATATATCCACTATTTATGACCATCTTTCTAGTCCAACATACCATAATCACAGTCTCCTCCCCTGATCTCCATAGAGCAGTTAGAGAAGTCTTTTAACATTATAAATCAGATCGTGCCATTCCCAAAACAAAACTACTCCATGGCAAACAATGCATTTTTACTCAGCAGATCCAGCTTCCTTTTACCTCTCACTTGGCTTGCCATTCCTTACTATGCTTGTTTAAGGTTTTCTATCTACTCTCTGCTTGTTCTGAGTCTCTTACTACCCCTGTGCCTATGGGCAAGCTATTCTTTCCAACCTGAATGCCCTTCCCTGGCTCTCCATTTCAGAGGAGCCTTTTTTTGTGTCTCCATTTCAGGGGAGCCTTTTTTTTTTTTTTTAAAGAGGTTTTTGCTGTGGGGCGCGTGCACTTGCCAAAAAGACAGAGACAGAGAAAAAGCAAGAAATCACCCTCCAGGGGGGGATGGCCATGCCACAATCCTTTCTCCTCCATTCTCCTCTTGGGATCTTGGGCATGCATGCCCAAGTGCCCAGCGTGAGTTTAAGCCAGGTCCTGGACTTGAACCACAGTTGACCACATGGGAGTCCAGTGACATAGCCATTATGCCAACTGCTGGTCCTGCAGAGGAGCTTTTTTTTTTTTTTTTTTGAGAGAGAGTTTTGCTATCGGGTACCTACTCTCACCATAGAGACAGAAAGCAAGAAATCACCCTCCCAGGGGTGATGATGATGGCCATGCTGCAGTCCCGTCTCTTTTATTCTCCTCTTGGGATTTCGGCATGCACGCACACGTGCCTGGTGTGAGTTTAAGCCGCTGGGTCCAGGACTTGAACCGTGGTTGAGTACATGGGAGTCCAGAGACATAATTATTAAGCCATCTGCTAGTCTCCAGAGAAGTCTTTTTGTGATCATCCTATTGATCTTGCACCTGCTTTCTTCATCACAAAAGTGCTGACATCTCATTTGTTTAAAAAACAATGAAGAGTGGAGCCAGCAGATAGCGAAGCAATTACATCACTGGACTCCTGATGTAATAAATCTGACCAAGGTTCAAGTCAAAATCATGCCAGGCGCGTATGTGTGCCCAAAATTCTGGAGGAGAATGGAGAAGGGATTGCAGTGTGGCCATCCCCCCTAGGTGGGGAGGTGTGATTGCTCGTTTTCTGTCTGTCAAGCATACATGCTCTATAGCAAAAACCTCTCTTTTAAAAAAAAAAGGCAGTAAAGAATAAAGGACTCTTGAGAACAGTGGGTGGTGTGGTGTTTAAGGTGCTGGACACTCCCACATGGCCAACTGTGGTTCAAGTCCTGGACCTGGTGGCTTACTTTCTCACTTTTTCTCTTTCTCTCCCTCTTTGTGTCTCTTTGGTTAAATTAAAAGAAAAATGAATGGGGCTGGCAGGTAGCATGGTGGTTAAAATGCTGGACTGCCACATGGCTGACTGCAGTTCAAGTCTAGGCCTTGGCAGCTTTCTCTCTCTCTCATCAAATTGAAGAATAATAATAAATAAAAATAAATAAATCTTTTGAAAATGAATGAATAAATAAAGTTAAAAATTAAATGACCGTTTCTTTTTGTGAAAAAAAATTTAATTTTATTTATTCATTCATTTTCAAAAGATTTATTTATTTTTAATTTGACAGAGAGAGAGGAAGTGAGAAAGCAAGCCACCAGGTCTGGGACTCAAACCATGGTCAGCCATGTGGGAGTGTCCAGTGCTATAACCACCATGCCACTTGCTGGCCTCAAAGACCTATTTTATTTTACGTTATTTATTTTTTCTTTTTTTAAAAACTATTAAATTTTATTTGTACTTTCATTTTTAAAATTTTTATCATTTATTTATTTTTAATTTGACAGAGAGAGAGGAAGTGAGAAAGCAAGCCACCAGGTACAAGACTCAAACCATGGTCAGCCATATGGGAGTGTCCAGAGCCTTAACTACTATGCCATTCACTAGTCCCTATTATTTTTAATTTAACCAGAGAGGGACAAAATGGAGGGGGAGGTAGTGAGAGAGCAAATCACCAGGTCTGGGACTCTAACCACGATCGACCATGTGGGAGTCCAGCACTCTTAACCACCATGTCACCTGCTGGTCCCTAAAGGACTCTATTTCTTTTTTTTTTTTTGTATAGGGCGCGTGCGCTCGCCAGACAGACAGAGAGAGACATAGAGACAGAAAGCGAGAAATCACCCCCCAGGGGGAATGGTCACGCCGCAATCCCTTCTCCTCCATTCTCCTCTCGGGATCATGGGCACGCACGCACACGCGCCCGGTGTGAGTTTTAAGCCACCGGGTCCGGGACGCGAACCGCGGTCGACTACGTGGGAGTCCAGCGACATAGCCATTACGCTAACTGCTGGTTCCCAGGACTCTATTTCTAATATGATGCTTTGGGATTCCAATTGTGCATTTGCTTGTAGGATAGTGAGATAATCTCTCTGGAAAGGTTATTCACATAGAAATTTTATTTAACAAGGGGTGCGCACTGTAATAGATGAGGTAAATTCATTTTGGAGGAGAAAAATTTTACCTGTAATAAGAATGGTATGGGCAATCAGGTGAGCTAGGTGCACATACTGGGTGACTTGGTATAGTGATAATCCAGGTGCAGCACATCCTTTTAGAGTCCAGGGAACTGAAAGTGAGTGAGGGGAGGGGTGCACAGACAAAGTAATGGCCAGGTACCAGGGGGAAGGCTTTTTAAGAACTGTGTGAAGATTTTATGTTTGATCTTGGGCTTGACCAAGTGCAACAAGCAGCCATTTCACACCCTGGGGGTGGAGGTCTTTCTTCTTTACTGTAATATATATATATATATTTTTTCTTTTTGAGAGGTTTTTCGCTATAGGGCACGTGCGCTCGCCAGACAGAGACATAGAGACAGAAAGCGAGAAATCACCCCCCAGGGGGGATGGTCACACCGCAATCCCTTCTCCTCCATTATCCTCTCGGGATCTTGGGCACGCACGCACATGCGCCCGGTGTGAGTTTTAAGCCACCGGGTCCGGGATGCGAACCACGGTTGACTACGTGGGTGTCCAGCGACATAGCCATTACGCTAACTGCTGGTTCTCTTTACTGTAGTATTTACATCTGCTACTTTAAACTCCCTTGTAGGTTTTAGGGTTTTTGTTCATTTGTGAAGAAACACTAACTTTCCTGATTTGAGGGCTTATATTCCGGCCTTCTGGTAAGAGGAAGTGCAATAGGAAATAGAATCTGAGTAAGGGCACAGCCCCAGTACACTGTATTTTCTCAAAGCACTCTGTACCCATGCTCTCTTTGCAGGAGTGCTAGAAGCTGCTTCATAATGAATATGGCATAAAGAATTCCATTTCTGGGACTGGCAGGTGACATGGTGGTTGAGGGCACTGGACTCCCAAATGGCTAACTGTGGTTCAAGTTCTAGACCTGGTAGCTTTCTCTCTCTCTCTCTCTCTCTTTCTCTGTCTCTCTGTTCCTCTCTGGTCAAATTAAAATGAATAAAAATGAATAAAGTTAAATAAAATAATTCTTAAAAAAAAACCCTCCATTTCTACATGTTTACTTAGGACCTCCAAATCTTGTTTGTAGGGCACTGAGGCGTTTTAAGGACGTTAATACTTCTTGGGACCAGCAGTTAGCATAACGGCTATGTTGCTCAACTCCCATGTAGTCGACTGCGGTTTGAGTCCCAGACCCAATGGCTTAAACTCACGCTGAGCGCGCGTGTGTGCATGCCCAAGATTCTGAGGTGAGAATGGAGGAGAAGGGATTGCGGTGTGACCATTCCCCCTGGGGGCTGATTTCTTGCTTTCTGTCTCTTTCTGGCGAGTGCATGCGCCCTATAGCAAAAACCTCTCAAAAAAAAAAAAGAAAAGATGTTAATACTTCTTTAGTATGAAAGATGACTAAATGAGAAAATAGATTCAAGAGGACTTTGTACACTGAGAAGACAAAGTAGTGTTTGCAAGCAAATCTAAATCTCCTAGAGTTGTTAGCATCCTATTTATATGAAATTTGAAATCAAAGCAGTGAAAAAAATGAGAATCCATACCAAGTATAAATATAGTAAAAATAAGATTAAAAATGTTACTTTGAACCACCTATAATCTCATATCTACGACTTTGAAGTTCCACAGCCCATGGGAAGAATCAAGTGTCTTAGCCCCACATTACCTAGATTCTTAAAACCATTGAAAGAGAAAGCCTAGGGGCCAGCAGGTGGCATGGTGGTTAAGGGCACTGGACTCCCACATGGCCAACTGCAGTTTGAGTCCCAGACCTGGTGGCTTGCTTTCTCACTTTCTCCTCTCTCTCACACTCTGTCCCTCTCTGATCAAATTAAAATAACTAAGTAAGTAAATAAAGTTAAATAAAATAATTCTTAAAAAAAAAAAAAAAAGAGAGAAAGCCTAAAAAGAACAGTCAGAGGGCTGGCCCTGTAACCTAGTGGTTGATGGAGTCAGATCCTGCATGGCCCACTGCAGTTCAAATTCCAGGCCTGGAGGCTTGAAAATCACCAGGTGCATGTGCATTCATAATCCCAACAGAAAATGGATGAGAAGGGATTGTGATGTTACTACACCCCATTTGAAGGTACGCCCCCACTCCCATCCCGGCAAGTGCTTGTGCCCTCTGATAAAAAAAAATAAAATGAAGAGTCAGAAAAGATAAAGGTGGATGACTATTGTCAAACCAGGCAGTGTCTTTGTTTTACCCACACTTGTCTGCTGCATCCCCAGGTGCTGGCCAGGCCTGGAACCTTCTTTGGATGCTGTCTCATTCTCTTTGTGACTGTTTTTTCTTAGTCTTTTCTCTGTGGATGGCTCTAAACCCATAGTTCTATGTGTTTCAGTTTTCACTTGGAAATCTTTTTTCATTCAACCTAAGCAAGTAAAGAGAGTCCGGGACTGTGGGGGAAGAGGTCTTGGTGGGAGAGTTGCCATTCTAAATAGAGCAGTCAGTGTGGGCCTCAGTAAGTAGGTGACATTTGAGCAAAACCTTGAAGGAGGTGAGGGCTTTAGCCCTAGAAATGTCTGAATTGGAAGAGTGCTGAGCTTCAGCAGAGGGAACAGCGATGGCAAAGGTCCCCCCAGCTAGGGCAAGCTGCGTATGTTCCAGGAACAGTAGGCTGGTGTTAGGCTGGGGCAGTCATTGAAGTACAAGGTAGTAGTGGATTCTGATGGCGAGAGGCTTAGGGACAGCTCCCTGAGACCAGCTTTGACTCTGATTGAAATGCGTTTTTAAAAAGTTGCAGGTGTCACAAGACACCTTTCTTGGAGTTAAATGTGGCGTAAATTGAGTTTTACTCAGTGCTTGATTTACATCAGGCTCCTAGAGGAAAATTGGGTGAAATTATGGACAATTAGGAAAATGTTACAAAAGCTTATAAGTAGGGCTAGCAGATGGTGTGGTGGTTAAGGGCTCTGGACCCCCACATGGCAGAACACAGTTCGAGTGCCAGATCTGGTGGCTAGCTTTCTCACTCCTCCCCGCCTCATTCTGTCCCTCTCTGGTATGTGTGTATATATGTATAAATAAGTAAGTAAGTAAATAAAATTCTTTTTTTAAAAAAGAATTATTTAATTTTATTTATTCATTTATTTTTAATTTGGCCAGAGAGAGACACAGAGAGCGAGAGAGAGGGAAGGTGAGAAAGCAAGCCACCAGGTCCATGACTCAAAACGTGGTTGGTCATGTGGGAGTGTCCAGCACCTTAACCACCATGCCACCTGCTGGTCCCCAAGTAAAATTCAATTAAAAAAAAAAAAAGTTTATATGCTTTGTGGAAGCTTAGGCCAAGTCAAAGGGTTGAGCTCAATTAAACTTGGGGTTTGCCCTGGCTTCTGAGGTTCTGAACAACTGTATCTTTGCTATAGGACTCGTGTGCTCGCCAGACAGACAGAAGAGACAGAGAGATAGAAAGCAAGAAATCACCCCCCCAGAGGGGATGGCCACGCTGCAATCCCTTCTCCTCCATTCTCCTCTTGGGATCTTGGGCACGCACGCACACGCGCCCAGCGTGAGTTTAAGCCACCGGGTCTGGGACTCGAACTGCGGTTGACTATGTGGGAGTCCAGCGACATAGCCATTATGCTAACTGCTGGTCCCAGCCTGGCATGATTTTCAAGCTATGAGGTGGGGGACCTGAACCTTGGTCAGCTATGTGGGAGTCCAGTTCCTCAACCACCATGCTATCTGCTGGTCTCATCAGCCTGATTTTTAACGTTGTCAATGTGCTCTTCGTTGAGGCTGCTCCCTGTATGTCCTCACCATCAATGCAGGGGGTGCCTTAGGTGGTCTTACTGCATTTCAACCTACTGCGGCAGAGGTGGCAGCCTCCACCCTCCACCCTCCACTGTACACTTGTCTGTGTTGAGGCCACTTGCATTCTTCCATAGCCAGCAGTCACTTTTCTGTCCTCCGCTTTATCAACCTCTGGGCAGCATTTGGCACTAGTTCCCCGAAACACTCCTGATGATGGTGTTGTTCATAATAACTGTTATTTATTGGATCCTTCTGGTTGCTTTTCACACCTTGAGTCCTCACAGAATCCTGAAAGGAATGCGTTCTCCCTGAGGGAAGTAAATTACCCAGGTTGCTGAGCTGGGCACGGCCCAGCCTCTGCACATAGGCCTCCCCTTGTGAGCATTACCTTTGAGCCTTCAGGTGACCAGAAAGGGGAGGCGGAAAGAGTAGCTGGGTGGTGGCTAGAGAGATGCACAGCTGGTTTTACAAGGGCAGGTGTGATTAGATGTGTTGAGTGATTAGTAGGAACTCAGTGATGATAGTGTGTTCCCTGGGGTTTATGTTTCGGCACCATTTAGAAATGATGGAGTTGTTCCTGTTTTTCATACTCTGAGCTGTATAGGCATTTAGAAGATTTGTTTCAATCACCTTCTCGGCCCAATCATTTCTTCCTGGGCACAGTGATAGTAAGGTACACTGACACTCCCACTGGAGATGGGGTGAAGCCAGGCTTGTCTTGGAGGAGCTTGTGTGGACATGGTACACGCAGCGTCATTATCAGGGCCCATCGCTGCCCTGCTTGTTTAAGCTGTGTCTTCTTCCCCGTTCCCTTTGGGACCGGCTTGCCTGCTTGCTTTCAGAAGCATTGAGGCCAGGATATTTTTAGTATACAAAGCAGTGGTACTCTTGTCCTTCAGGTCCCAGAGGCCATTAATAGCTCGGGTTAGGGAAAGTAAGGAGACAGTTGTCAGGAAGGGCAGCAGTTGCCTAATTGGGTCAGGCCTATTGTCATCCAGCAGGTTGGCTACCTCTAACAGGAGCAGAGAATTGTGTGGAAGATGATTTCTTGTCCCTACACTGAGGGTCATGGACATACTGGGATGCCCTTGTTCTTTTCTTCCTTTTTTTTGAGATTTTTTTTGCTATAGGGTGCTTGTGCTCGCCAGAGAGACAGAGAACAAGAAATCACTCCCCGCCGCTAGGGAGATGGCCATGCCACAATCCCTTCTCTGTTTTCTCAGGATTTTGGGTTCGCATGCGCACGCACCTGGCATGAGTTTTAAGACACTGGGTCCAGGACTTGAACTGCAGTCTGCCATGTGGGAGTCCAGCGACAACCATTACGCCATCTGCTGGTCCTCATAACAGGATGTTCTTTTTTTTTTTTTTTTTTTGAGAGATTTTCACTGTAGGGTGTGTGCGCTCGCCAGACAGACAGAGAGAGACATAGAGACAGAAAGCAAGAAATCACCCCCCAGGGAGGATGGTCACGCCGCAATCCCTTCTCCTCCATTCTCCTCTCGGGATCTTGGGCACGCACTCACACACGCCCGGCGTGAGTTTTAAGTCACTGGGTCCGGGACGCGAACCGCAGTCGACTATGTGGGTGTCCAGCGAAATAGCCATTACGCTAACTGCTGGTTCCCATACCAGGATGTTCTTGATCGCCTGAACCCATTGCCTGCTTTGACCTCCAGGGTTCCATTTTCAGCCTTTATCATCTTTTTTTTTTTTTCTTTTTTTTTGAGAGGTTTTTGCTAAAAGGCGCATGTGCTCACCAGACAGACAGAGACAGAAAGCGAGAAATTACCCCCCAGGGGCGATGGCCACGCCGCAATCCCTTCTCCTCCATTCTCCTCTCAGGATCTTGGGCACGCACACACACGCCTTGCGTGAGTTTAAGCCCCCGGATCTGGGACTCAAACCACGGTCGACTACGTGGGAGTCCAGCAACATAGCCATTACGCTAACTGCTGGCCCCCAGCCTTTATCATCTTTGATGGGGGTTAGGGGAGGTATTCGTTTATGAATTTATTCCCAATATAACACTTCATTTTTCCTAACTCATACTCTTAAGTTTCCTCACTCCGGTGGTCTCAGATTGGTGGATAAATTTGTTTGCCATAATTCATATGATTATTATTTTGTAAATAATAACATGGGGTGGAGGTGTTGAGACCTACAGCCAAGGATAGAGACATAAATAAATAAATGTACACATGCATGCATACATTTCCATGCTTTATTTGGTACTATATACATCTACTAGTGAGAATAAACTATGAAAAAATAATTCACAAATGACAAATATGTCTATAATTTATTTCTGGTTCTCAACGTACAAGTAATATGTGTAACAGTAATATCAGAAGAGGTTAGTTAAGATACCACGCCAAAATGTCTCCAGTGACCTTTGGAGATTTTTGGCAAGAGAATTAAGTATGTAGGTTATTTGAATTTACTAAAGAACTAGAAGAACTTCAGGGAATAATTTTTCCTTTCATGATTAGAAACATGAGTACTTTATCACTAAATAAATGATTATGTTAAGAATACCTTATTTAAAATATTTTAACATGATTCTGGAAATACTTTATCTTTCTGAAGATTAATAAGCCCTTGTATAAGGACATACCAAAAGTGGTCATTTTCCTGAGAACTGTTCTATATTAAATGACTTGTTTTACTTCAGGATGTTTTGTTTATAAAGCTCTTATTTTAGTATGTATTTAAAAATATATTTGAGGGACCAGCAGTTAGTGTAATGGCTGTGTCGCTGGACTCCCATGTAGTCAACCGTGGTTTGAGTCCCAGATTTGGTGGCTTAAACTCACGCTGGGCATGTGTGTGTGTGTGTGCCCAACATCCCAAGAGGAGAATGGAGGAGAAGGGATTGTGGCGTGGCCATCCTCCTTGGGGGATGATTTCTCGTTTTCTGTCTCTGTCGAGCGCACACGCCCTATAGCAAAAACCTCGCCAAAAAAAAAAAATGTGTGTGTGTGTGTATATATATATATTTGAGAGAGCCGGCAGGTGGCGTAGTGGTTAAAGGCACTGGATTCCCACATGACCAGCTGTGATTGAGTCCCGGATCTAGCGGCTTGCTTTCTTGCTTTCCCTTTCCCTTTCTCTCTCTCTCTTTCTCTGGTCAAATTAAAAACAACAACAATAACAAATGGAATTAAATAAATAATTATTTTAAAAAGAAGAAACATATTTAGGGGGACCAGCAGATGGCATAATGGTTATGTCACTGGACTCCCATGTTGTCAACCTGATTCGAGTCCTGGACCTGCTGGCCTGAGACTCAGGCCAGGGCGCCCAAAATCCCAAGAGGAGAATGAAGGAGAAGGGATTACGAAATGGCCAACCCTCCTGAGGAGATTTCTCACTCTGTCCCTCTGGTGAGTGCACGTGCCCTATAGCAAAAATCTCTCTTAAAAAAAAAAAGTATATTGGGGACCAGCAGTTAGCATGTAATGACTATGTCGCTGAACTCCCATGTGGTCAACCGCGGTTCAAGTCCCGGACCCGGTGGCTTAAACTTACACCGGGCATGTGTGCGTGCGTGCCTAAGATCCTGAGAGAAGAATGGAGGAGAAGGGATTGTGGCGTGGCCATCCCCCTAGGGGGTGATTTCTTGCTTTCTGTCTCTCTGTCTCTCTCTGTCTCTCTGGCGAGTGCACGCGTCCTATAGCAAAATCCTCTCAAAAAAAAAAGTATATTTAAGAATGTTTCTATTTTTTTAAAAAAAGAATTATTTAACTTTCCTTCCTTTCTTCCTTTCTTACCAGAGAGGGATGGAGAGAGAGCGAGAGCGAGAGAGCGTGTGTGAGAAAGAGTGAGAAAGAAGGGCAAGGTGAGAAAGCAAGTCACCAGTTCTGGGAGTTGAACCACAGTCAACCATGTAGGAGTACAGTGCCCCTAACCACCACACCACTAGCTGGCCCCAGAATGTTTCCATTTAAAGGATATGTCTATTCTTAGTACATTTCATCAATAAAATAAATGTAAGGTTTGAGATAAATATATTTTGTAAAGTTAATTTCAGAGAAGATAATTAGATTTGACTTGATGATCTTTGAAAGTATTTGTTTTGGATTGTACCTATAACCTACATTTATTCTAATTATACCCTACAGTTCTATACTGCTTTATACTGTTCAAATATATTCATTTATTGGGGCTGGCAGGTGGTGTGATGGTTAAGGTTGCTGGACTCCCACTTGGCTGACCGTAGTTCAAGTCCCCGACCTGGTGGCTTGCTTTCTCACTTTCCTTCCCTCTTATTCTCGCTCTGTCCCTCTCTGGTCAAATTAAAATACATAACTAGATAAATAAAGTTAAATAAAATAATTCTTTAAAAACAAATTTATTTGGGGGCCAGTAGGTGGCATGGTGGTTAAGGGAACTGGACTCCCACATGGCCTACTTCAGTTCGAGTCCTGGACCTGGCACTTGTTTGCTTTCTCTCTCTCTCTCTCTCTCACACACACACACACACACACACTCACTCACTCACTCGCTTACTCATTCGGTCACTCATTCATTCTGTCCCTCTCTGGTAAAAATTAAAAATAAATAAAGTTAAATTAAAAAAAATTTTAAAATTTCATTTGGGGACCAGCTGGTGGCGTGGTGATTAAGGTGCTGGACATTCCCACATGGCCAACCCTGGTTCAAGTCCTGGACCTGGTGGCTTGCTTTCTCACTTTCTCTCTCTGTGTTTCTCTGATCAAAATAAAATAAGTAAATGAATAAATAAAGTTAAAAATAATTTTTAAAAAATTTCATTTATTGGGAACCAGCAGTTAGCGTAATGGCTATGTCGCTGGACTCCCACGTAGTCGACCGCGGTTCGTGTCCCGGACCCGGTGGCTTAAAACTCATGCCGGGCGCGTGTGCGTGCGTGCCCAAGATCCCGAGAGGAGAATGGAGGAGAAGGGATTGCGGCGTGACCATCCCCCCTGGGGGGTGATTTCTCGCTTTCTGTCTCTATGTCTCTCTCTGTCTGTCTGGCGAGCGCACGCGCCCTACAGTGAAAATCTCTCCAAAAAAAAATTTTTTTTTAATTTATTTTACTTAGTTTTGCTATCAGTTGTGGGCTTTCACTGTGGGGATGAGGAGAGAGAAATCACGCTTTTGGGGGATGATCACACCGCATTCCCTTCCTTCTCTGAAGAATTTGGGCATTTTGGATATGCACCCAGCATGATTTTCAAGCCTCCAGCTCTGGAACTCAAACTGTACATTTGGTCATGTGGAATTCAGCAGCCTCAACCTACATACCACCTTCTGGACCTCAAATATATATATATGCACTCCCACATGGCTGACCATGGTTCAAGCCCCAGACCTGGCAGCTTGCTTGCTTGCGCTCTCTCTCATCAAATTAAAATAAAATAAATGAATAAATAAAATTAAACAATTCTTTTTTTTTTTTTTAAGAGAAGTTTTGCTATAGGGCACATATGCTCGCCAGAGAGACAGAGAGAAAGTACCAAATCACCCCCCTGGGGGAATGGCCATGCCCCAGTTCCTTCTCATCTATTCTCCTCTTGGGATTTTGGACACACATGTACACGCACCCAGCATGAGTTTTAAGCTGGGACTCAAACTGTGGTCGACTACTTGGGAGTCCAGCGATATAACCATTATGCCATCTGCTAGTCCCTTTTTTATTTGTTTTATTTTATTTTATTTTATTTTTTAATTTGACCAGAGAGAGAAAGTGAGAAAGCAAGCCACCAGGTCTAGGACTCAAATCATGATGAACCATTTGGCAGTCCAGTGCCTTAACCACCACACCACCTGCTGGCATATATATATATATATTATATGTGTGTGTGTGTGTGTTATTTAATTTTATTTATTGTTATTATTTAATTTGACTAGAGAGAAAGGGAAAATGAGAAAGCAAGCCAATTGGTCTGGGAATCAAACCATAGTTGGCCATGTGGGAGTCCAGCAGCTTAGCTACCATGCCACTTCGCTGGTCCCTCAAATATATTTTTATCAGTTGGTATAGAGAGTAATGGTCACACTTTTATCAAGAAAACTTTTTTTAACATGCCCCACAAAATATATATGTATTAATAAATTATACTGCTCTATCAAAATATGATACACAGGGATACTTTTAAAAGTTTGTGGATGAGGGACCAGCAGATGACATAATGGTTACATCACGGACTCCACATAGTCGACTATGGTTTGAGTCCTGGATCCAGTGGCTTAAACTCATGCCAGGCACATGTATGTGTGCCCAAGAACCCAAGAGGAAAATGGAGGAGAAGGGATTGCGGTGAGGCCAACCCCCCTGGGGGGGTTGTGATTTATCACTTTCAGTCTCTGTCTCTCTGGCAAGTGCATGCACCCTAAAGCAAAAATCTTTCAAAACAAACAAAAAAAGGGACTGGCAGGTGGCGTGGTGATTAAAGGCGCTAGACTCCCACATGGCCAACCAAGGTTCAAGTCTTGGACCTGGTGGCTTGCTTTCTGACTCTGACTCGCTCGCTCGCTCTCTCTGATCAAACTGGAAAATAATAATAATAATAATAACAATAATAAATAAAGTTAAATAAAATAATTCTTTAAAAAAAGAGTTTCTGGATAAATGGAATTAAAGTACAATTTTATTTTGGTTCAAAAAATTTTGAAACCCATGCATAATTTAAAAAATTGTTTAATGTTTTTATTATTATTTTTAATTTGACCAGAGAGAGACAGAAAAAGGCAAAGTGAAAAAGCAAATCACTAGGTCTGGAACGCAAACCATGGTTGGCCATGTGTAAATCCAGTGCCTTAACCACCACACTACCTGCTGACCTCCATAGTGGAGGCCATAATACTCATTTCCCATGAACTTTTTTTTTTAAAAAGAATTATTTAACTGAATTTATTCATTTATTTTAATTTGATCAGAGAGGGAGAGGGAGAATGAGAGAGAGAGAGAAAGAGAGGAAAGTGAGAAAGCAAACCTTACCAAGTCCAGGACTCAATTGCAGTTGGCCTTGTGGGAGTTCAGTGCCCTTAACCACCATGCCACCTGCTGGCCCGTCCCATGAACTTGAGTTTTAAGCCATCAGGTCCAGGACTCAAACCGCGGTTGACCGTGTCTGGCAGTTCAGCAACGTAACCATTACACCATCTGCTGGTACTTCTCTCTTCTTTTTGAAACACTCATTTAGCTTCTGTGACATTAAAGTATCCTAATGAGCTTTGAATCTTTTTCATGTTTTTTGTGGCCCTCTCCCCCTGTCTAGTCATCATATCTTCCTGGTCTTCGATAACTTACCTTTGTTCACCTTCTGTTTTGACGTGTCATACCATCATTTTATTCACTTCTCAAAAGCTGTTGACTTCTGGGTCTCCAGCTGCTTGTTAAAGTCCCGCAGTGAAACTCTGTATGTCTAATCTGAACTCCTTGACTTCCCTCCATACCTGCTGCTCCTCCCATTTTAAGGCATCACACCTTCACCACATGGAATTTAAAGCCAGAAGAAACTTGTGCGTCATCTCACTTACATCTAGGTAGTTACCAGCTGAAAAAATTCTTCAGCCTGTCTCTCATCTTTCTTATGGAGGCCTTTCTTCATCTCTCCCTGTGCTCCTGGAATAGCTTCCTAATTGGGTAGTCTGTTGTGGTTCCTTTCCAGTCTGTCCACCACAGTGCAGCCAGAGTAATTAATCTGAAATGCAAATCTAGCCATCTTTTCTCTGCTAAAAATTCCTCACTGGCTTCCCATCTGCTGCTGAATGAAGTCCAAGCTCCTCATGACACTGGCCACACCCACTCATTGTCAGCACTGCTGCCCCATTCCTCAGCTCTCCGTGATTTCTACTTCAGCTCCAGTAATACTTTATTTTTGTCCTGTCATACTTGTCATTTTAAAGAAATTTTAAGTTATACATTCATATAGCTTCAAGAATCTTTTGTCTATAGGTTCAGAGAATCAGCCGTTTCCTACCTGCCATTTCTCTACCCCTGTAACCAGCAATTTTCAGCTGTAGCAGGTTCTCTTAGTGTTTGCTTCTAATATCTCTAAATTGCCTGCTCATATTGTGTTGTTTCTTGTTGTTGTTGTTTTTAAGCTTTGTCGTTTGTCTTCTCATTGTGGAAGACAAGGTCTTAGCTCTTTTTTGTCTGGCATGTGTTTTATGTAATATTTCCAGCCCTCCTTACCACTAGAGTTACTGCATTGAATAAAGTTAGATTGTTGTTGTCTTTAGGCTAGCCTCTTGGAAAAAGTACTGAACACAACTTATGTATGCATTTACTTATTTACCTATTTGCCATATATCAGAGTTCTGAGGCTATGATTGTTGTTGGTGTGGTGTTTTTTTTTTTTTTTCCCCTATTCTTTTTTTTCTTTTTTTTGATTTGCTAGAGGGCTCATGCCAGATATGTGTGTGTGTGTGTGTGTGTGTGTGTGTGTGTATATATATATATATCCCTTCACCATTTCTCCTTTTGGAATTTTGGGCACACATACACATGTGCCTAGTGTGTTTTTCAAGCTGCTGGGTCTGGGACTTGAACTATGCAGTCAGTTAAGTGAACTCCAGCTCAAACTTCCTTAACCACCATGCCGCCAGCTAATCCATTTCTTTTCATTTTTATTTAGTTAAGGTTTTTGCCATAGAGCACATGCATTCACTGGAGAGAAAAAGAGAGAGGAAAAGTGAGAAATCACCCTCACACCCCCACAGAGGGGATGGCAACACCACAATCTCTTCTCCTTCATTTTCCTCCTAGAATTTTAGACACACATGCACACATTTCTGGCATAATTTTTGAGTTGCCAGGTCTAGGATTGAAACTGCATTCAGCCATGTGAAAGTCCATTGCTTTAACCACCACGCCACCTGCTGGCCCCACTATTTTTTCCCCTATAATTTCCCAGAGAGTACCCAAGCTCATCAGAGATGAGCGGGAGTGAGAAAGCACCCCCAATAGGGCGTGGTCAAACTGCAGTCTCTTCTATCTGTGCAACCTGTGCGGGCCTGGGGCATGCACACACACATGCCTGGCACATTTTCTATGTCACCTGGGCTAGGATGTGAACCACACAGTCACATACGGAATCCAGCTCTCTCAACCACCAGGCAGAGCTAGCATATAATTTTTTTTTTCATTGCCAGAAGGTACATTTGCGTGTGTGAGAGAGAGAAGAGGGGAGAGAGAGAGAGTGAGAACACTTCCCCACCCCCCACTCCCCCAGCAGTGGGCATTGTTATACTGCAGTCCCTTCTCTTCCATTTCTTCAGTCTGTGAGAATTCGGGCATGTTTGGGCATGTGTGCATACTTGACCAGCATGTTTTTCTTTCTTTCTTTCTGTCTGTCTGTCTTTAAAAGAGTTATTTAATGGGGAGTGGCAGGTGGTGCGGTGGTTAAGGGCTCTGGGCTCCCACATGACCGACTATGGTTTGAGTCCTGGACCTGGTGGCTTGCTATCTCACCTCCCTCACTCTGTCCCTCTCTGATCAAGTGAAAATAAATAAATAAATAAAGCAAGCCACTAGGTCTAGGACTTGAACCCTAGTCAACCATGTGGGAATGTCCAGTGCTTTAACCACCATGCTACCTGCTGGTCCCTAGAACAGCATGTTTTTCAAACTGCTGAGGCCGGTATTCAAACCATGGTCAGCCATGACATCTGGTTCTCTTAACCACTAAACCATGGGACTGGCCCCACAAGAAACTTTCTCCATGTTTTTACCTGTAGTACCTACCAGTTCTAGTGAAGTCTTTTCTTATTGAGGCTCTAAATTTTCTTTCTTTCTTTTTCTTCAGAGAGAGATGTTTTGCTATAGGGATAGCGTGTGCTCACCAGAGAGAGAGAGAGAGACAGAAAGCGAGAAATCACCCCTTTTAAATATCTTTTTTTAATAATTATTTTTAAATTTAACTTTATTTATTTATTTGAATTTGACCAAAGAGGGACAGAATGAGAGACTGAGAAAAAAAGGGATAAAGTGTTTTTTTTTTTTTTTTTTTTAATATTTAATTCCAGGGACCAGCAGATAGCGTAATGGCCATGTCACTGGACTCCCATGTAGTCAACAATGGTTCATGTCTTGGACCTGGTGGCTTAAACTCACGCCAGGCGCTTGTGCGTGCGTGCCCAAAATCCCGAGAGGAGATTGGAGGAGAAGGGATTGCGGAATGGCCATCCCCCTTGGAGGGTGATTTCTGGCTCTCTGTCTGTCTCTTTCTGACAAGCACACACACCCTACAGCAAAAACTTCTAAAAAAAAATTAATTCCATTTGTTACTATTTTTAACTTGACCTGAGATAGAAAGGGAAAGTGAGAAAGCGAGCCGCCAGGTGCGGGTCTCGAACCACAGTTGGCCATGTGGCAATCCACCACTTTTAACCACCATGCCATCTGCCAGCCCTTTATTTTATTTTATTTTTTAATCTTTTTTTTTCTTTTTTTTTGGAGAGATTTTTTGCTATAGGGCATGTGCGCTCGCCAGACAGACAGAGACATAGAGACAGAAAGTGAGAAATCACCCCCCAGGGGGGATGGTCACACCGCAATCCCTTCTCCTCCATTCTCCTCTCGGGATCTTGGGCACGCATGCACACGCGCCTGGCGTGAGTTTTGAGCCACTGGGTCTGGGACGAGAACCATGGTCGACTATGTGGGAATTCAGTGACATAGCCATTACGCTAACTGCTGGTTCCCTCTGCCAGCCCTTTATTGATTTATTTTAATTTGACCAGAGGGGGACAGAGCAAGAGAGAACAAGCGAGAGCAAGAGAGAGTGAGAAAGTGAGAAAGTAAGCTGCCAGGTCCGGACTCGAACCACAGTTGGCCATGTAGGAGTCCAGTGCCCTTAAGCACTGCACCACCTGCTGGCCCCAGGATTTGTTTTTCTTACTGTTAAGTATATTTTAGGGAATACTGTAGTAATAAAGCACTCTTCTGTTTATTAGGATCACTAACAGGCAGATTATCATCCTGTTTTCTATTACCCATTGGTACCAGAGATGGTTAGAGATCTTAGCATTCATTAGGAAATATTTGATGTGTGTAGATGTTCTTACGACCCTCTGCCTTTATTGTCATGTTGTATTTTGATGATCTTTTCCAGGTTCATATTGAAATCCATTGAAGGCTTTCGCCTGACTGACTAAGGTGTGGCCTCGGGCTCAGCGCATCAGAGAGCACAAAGCATGAGGGATTCAAGAGAGACTCTGGGCACCTGTCTCGCAAGAGTGAAGGGAGGAGGAGGAGATGACTCGGACCTACTCCTATATAGCCTTAAGAAAAGAACACAAGAAGAGAATCCTCATCCAGCAGATATGCCTTCCTGGATCAATCAGCTTGCTGTTGATGTAAATGGAAATTCACACAATGAGGCATTTTTGGAAATGAAAAATGATCTGAGTGAGGCTGACCTCTCACTTCATGATGGCCACAAAGTGTTTCCATATTTGAAAGAATCAGTAAAAAAAAATTTAGCTTCAGCAGCTGTTCTGAGCAAGTCTCCAGGTCTGCTCTCTGTCCCTGCAGAAGATCATTTTGCTGGGCTACTCTGTGGTGCCAGGGAAGATCTGGAGAGGGACTGGCTGGAAAAAGAGTCCATGGCCACGGACAACCACAAAGGACACTGTCCTAAGGGAGAGCCTCAGGTATCAGGACTGCCATGCCATCAAAAACTGTTGGAAATGGGGATTTTTAAAGATGAACCACCAAGTGCATTTCCTGCAGGGCTAGTCTCTGTGTTGGTACCATCTTGCCTGCGTTCAGTCCTTTTTGCAATGCTGCATGCATGTCCTCAAGTACTCCTGAATCATGAGACAAAACATATTTTCCTTGACCATTTAAAGCCCATGTTTTTAGAACCAACAGTAGAATACAAGAAAATGCTTTCGAGTGTAAAAAGCATCTCAAATGGTCTGCAGGTAACACTGGGGTTACTGACTCTATGACTTTTGAATTAGCAGATCCGTTATGCCATAGTTAAGGTACCAGCAGAACAATAAAGATAGTGAGATGGATTTTAAAAATTGTCTCAAAATGATTTCTGTCGCATGAAGTCTTAATACAAACAGTCTAAGTTCTTGCTTGGGTCTGTTTGTGCAGACAAAATAAATCAAGTTTAAACTCACTAAGTGCTGAATGATGCGGAAGAAAATTTTTGAGCATGTTTTAAATTGTGTTTGAAAGAAGCTGAAAATTGGGCAGCCATTTCAGGAGAATGTTGATATATCTTGTATAAATATCAGATTGAAACATAATGTAACATGAAGTTATTTATCTCAGTACCCATTTGGAAGGGCTACTGTCCCGGATACTGTCTCTTTAGCTACTCTCTGATCACCAAATGGAAGTGGATATTTGTAAAGTCTGCCCCGCTGTACTTTTATTAAGCCTTGCTGAGTTCATGATAAGCTGTTACCATTTCTGCATTTTGTAGAATAATTTTGGTCTGCAGCAAAATTTGATTTCTCACACACCCCTTTCCTTCCACTTGAAATGCAATTTAAATGGAGGCCCTACGGTGCAAGTTGCAATATTAAACTTACCTTTAGAATAGTCTTCTCAAACTAGGAACCCTGCAGTGTTATTACCTTAAATGAAAGGAAACGAGACTATTTGATATAGCTCAGTTTTAGAGAAGCAAATCAAGTATTTCTCTCATAAGAATTTCCAGGCTGAAGGAGTTGAGATATCTTTTACATGAAGATTTTTCTGAGGTAATTAACTCCTTTTGTTGTTTGTTGATAACTTTAATAAAGGTCATTTAAGAGTGTAAGTTTTTAAGGACTCCCAAAGTGAAATTTAAAGCCACCATTTTGGGAATATTGATTGCATATATCAGTTTATATTATGTGTAAATTACTATGCTGTGTGCTATTTTAGGTTTTGGGAAATGGAAAAATAAAATCTGGTCTTTAGCATAATAAATGTCTTATTTTATGTGTGTAATTTTGGTTCTCCTTGTCTTATTAATGCTGTCGTCTTAATACCCAATCATTTTTTAAAAAATAAATTATTAATTTTTTAAAAAGAATTATTTAACTTTATTTTAATCTGACCAGAGAGGGACAGAGCGAGAGAGAGAGACAAAGAGAGGGAGGGAAAGTGAGAAAGCAAGCCATCAGGTCTGTAACTCGAACCGTGATTGGCTGTGTGGGAGTCCAGGGCCCCTAACCACTGTGCCACCTGCTGGCCCCAATACTTAATCTTGTAGCCCCAAAGTTGCTGATAAAGAAGACTAGAAGCAGAGCTTGAAAAACAAAATGTGCAGTTGGTCAGAACTCAGTGCTCATTTTCTTCCCAATATTTAATGTACTGTGTCATGGTCCTTCGGGTTGTGCTCATGGAGTGCCAAAGTAAGAGTCGTTGCAAAACAAGCTGTCGCTGGCCGGTCCAGATGACACCATCTTGATTGAGCAATGGTGAATGGACACTCCCTTTTGGTGACATTGGTGGGTTGTGAAATGGGATGGGGACGCTTTTAAATATTTTAAAATGGGAACTGTTTCTTGTCAGGCCCTGCTACATTTACTTCCTTTTCTTTTTTTTAAACCAAGTTTACTCCTTTGGGATGGAACTTTCCATGACTCATCAACTTTTATTTCCTTTGTTTTGTAGTTGCAAGTATACCAGTTGCAAAGAAAAATGACTGAATTCCCTATTTAGCATCAAATGCTAAATTAAAAAATTTGAAATGTTTTCATGTTATATTAGAATATGGTGTGCTTTTTTGTTTGTTTTTAAACTATTTCTTTCATGAGCATGAAAGACTGAGATAAACAAGTAACCTCAGCAGGATCTCACGCCAGAATTTCCCCGTAAGCCTTCCCAGCCAGCCAAGATAAGGGACGCACTATGCCTGGCTTGTACAGGTCAACAGGAGATCCAAACCCAGAATCTTCCATGTAGATCCAGCTTCACTTAAGCAGTATTACCACTACACTGCTGAGACAGCCCAGGTGTGCTTTTTCTTTCTTTTTTTAATGTGGAGAGATTTTTGCTATAGGGCGTGTGCTCTCACCGGAGAGATAGAGACAGAAAGCGAGAAATCACCCTCCAGGGGGGATGGTCATGCCACAGTCCCTTCTATTCTCCTCTTGGGATCTTGGGCATACACATACATACGCCTGGTGTGAATTTTAAGTTGCCAGGTCTAGGACTCGAACTAGGGTTGACTATGTGGGAGTCTAGCGACATACCTGCCATCTGCTGGTCCCTCAGGTGTGCTTTTTCTAGAAGTTTTAGGGAAAAGTTCACGATCACTTTTTTCTCCACAGTTCCCCCCACCCCCCATTTTGTTGAATGGCCTGTGTGCTGACCTGAGAGAAAGTGAGAAATTACACCCTCAAGAGGGCTGGCCATGCCGCAGTCCCTTCTCCATTCTCTTGAGGTTTTGGGGACACATGCACTCAGCATGTTTTTCAAGCCTCTGGGTCGGTGAGTCAAACTTCTTAAATCAGTCATGTGGGATTCAGCCTCCATAACCACTGCATCACCAGGTTGGCCCCATGTTAGTTTTTTACTGTTTACACACATTACTATTTTTTCATCATTGGTACTGTGCTGTGTTCCCATTGGAAGAATCCCTCTCCTGGTGAAGTTTTGGGGGAGGAGTACAGCCCAAAAGAAACTGATAACATACCAAAATAAAGTTTCATTACTGTGAGAGAAGGCCTCCTACGAGCGTTTTTATTTTGAGGCAGTTAGTACAGAAATTAGATTCTTTTTGGGAACCAGCAGTTAGCCTAATGGCTATGTCGCTGGACTCCCACGTAGTTGACCGCGGTTCGCGTCCCGGACCCGGTGGCTTAAAGCTCCCGCTGGGCACATGTGCGTGCGTGCCCAAGATCCCGAGAGGAGAATGGAGGAGAAGGGACTGCGGTGGTGGGACCGTTCCCCCTGGGGGGTGATTTCTCGCTTTCTGTCTCTATCTGTCTGGCGAGTGCACGCGCCCTATAGCGAAAATCTCTCCAAAAAAAAAAAAAAAACGAAATTAGATTCTTTTCAAATAAGTTTCTATGATTAAATTGTTAAAGTCATCGCTCATTTAAACATACAAACACAAGGGGCCAGGAGGTGGCATGATGCTTAGGACACTGGACTCCCACGTGACTGACAATGGCTTGAGTCTGGACCTTGCGGTTTGCTTTCTCTCTGTCTCTGGTGAGCACTCTTGCCCTATAGCAAATTTAAAAAGATAATTGGTTCTTTAAAAGAATATTTTAGGTTCTTTTGTTTTGGCAATGGATACCAAGGGAAGAGTTACTTAATTTTATTCATTATTAAATTTGCTATAGGGCACACACACTAGAGAGTCAGAAAACAAGCTGCCAGGTCCGGGACTCAAGCTGCAGCTAGTTATGTGGGAGTCTAACACCTTGACCATCAGCCACTGCTGCCCTAAGGAAAGCTTGTCTTAAAAGATCTGCAGGGTCAGCCTGTACAGACTGTGTGGTTAAGGGAACTGGATCCCACATGGCCAACTGTGTGGTCCGAGTCCTGATACTAGTGGTGTGCAGGTGTCGGGGAACCAAAATCCCAAAGCCAGAGAGGGATGGAGAAGGGATTGCTGTGTGACCAGTCCCACCCATGGAAGGGTGTTTTCTCCCTCTCCCCCTCTCTGATGAGCCCATATACCCTCTGGTAAATTAAAATAAAAAGAATTTGGGGTGGGGTAGCAGGTGGTGTGGTTAAGGCATTGGACTCCCACAAGGCAGACTGGATTCACGCCCAGATTGGTGGCTTGAAACTCATGCCAGGCACCAAAAATCCTGAGAGGAGAATGGAGGAGAAGGGATTGCAGTATGGCCATACCCCTTGGTGGATGATTTCTTACTTTCTCCCTGTCTCTGTCTTTTGGTGAGCTCATGTGCCATATAGCAAAAATCTCTCTTAAAAAAAAAAAAAAAATAGCCTGACAGTGGCACAATGCCCTATGAGGGTGACCACATGGGAGGCTTCAGGTTCACCTCCAGAGATCTTGTATATGCCGGATATGTGCCTGCCCATGGACCAGGGCTATGGATGGAATTGAATCGTGGTATCAAAATCCTGTTGTAGGTGCTGTTTCTTGTTTATAGGGAGAAAACAAAAACTGCAGTTCTTGCATGCATTTTCCTCTTTTTGTTTGCCTTTCTGGATTCTGCTCTTAAGAGTTCAACAGCACAATCATTTTAAATTTAGAAACAGTGCACAGTACAAAATCTTTGACTTGATTATTCATATTTGGAAATCCTAGTTTCCTTTTTATATTTTTTAAAGAATTATTATTATCTTTAATTTGACCAGAGAGAGATAAAGGGGAAGAAAAAGCAAGCTGCCAGGTCCAGAACTTGAACCACAGTCGGCCGTCTGGGAGTACAGCACCCTAACTACCATGCCACCTGCCAGCCCTCCTTTTTTATTTTTAACTTTGAAATAATGAGGTCTTTAAGTGATTATGAAGTTGCAAAAATAGAGAATGAAAAACTCCTGTATTTAAATAAATTATTGAAAAAAATTGAAAACCCTCAATGACTTTTTTTTTTTTTCATGATAGAGCATGTGTGTGCTCACAGAAAGAGATATGAGCACCCTCCATAGGATCTGGTCATGCCATGATCCTCTTTCTCCAGTCTGTTTCATTCTGGGCACTGAATTCCTGGCAAGTGTGCCTCCATGGTCCAGGGCTGGCTGAAGCTGAGGGTAGATAACATTGTCAGGACTCTTCTAGAGATGCTGTCTTTCTGTCTAACTTGTGAAAGAAACTTTAAAACATTTCTGAAATTGGGATCAGCCCCATTGTCTAGTGGTTAAGGGAGCTGGATCCCAAATGGCTGACTGTGGTTTGAATGTAGACCTCACAGGTTGGGAAAAGCGTTCTGGACACATGTATTTACATGCCCCAAGTCACAACAGGATGGAGAAATGAAGAGATTTTTTACTTGACCAAGCCCCTAGGGGGAATGGAGAGGTGCTTCCTTCCTCTCCCTCTCTGTCTTTCTCTTGACAAGTGTACCTGCTCTCTGACGGTCAAAAAGCAGTCAAACAAGTTGAAATTGGAAGCCTAAGTAAGATTTAATTCTTACTAATTGAATTCAGTGACTGTATTACTTGGCTCCCCTTTGCTTTCAAAATGTTACTGCTGGGACCAGCAGATGGTGTAGCAGTTCCATTGCTGGAACCCACATGGCTTGCTGTAGTTCGAGTCCTGGATCCAGTGGTTTGAAAAATCACGCCAGGGGCATGCGTGGGACAGAAGGAAGCCAAGCCGGAGCTGTGGGCATTTAAGCTGCCCGTGGTGTGTCATTCTTTTTATTTTTTTAACAAGCATTTTTTTTTTTATTCATTCATTTATTTTAATATGACCAGAGAGAGAGAAGAACAGTGCGAAAGTAAGTCACCAGGTCTGGGACTTGAACCATGGTTGGCCATATGGGAACGTCTAGTGCCTTAAGCACCACGCCACCTGCTGGTCCCCTCAGATTCATTCTTAAGGAATTGAAAACTTAGTCTTCCAAAATGTCAAAAAGACCATCTTATGCTCCACCTCCCAGCCCAGCCCAGCACACCAGGGCTTGTGGGATACAGTCCATACAGTCATCCCACCTACAACTACTACAGGCTGGGAGGGAACCCCAGCACCAACAGCCAGGTCACAGCGTCCTCTGGTATTAGATTCCCAAACCCCCAAAGCCACTGGATAAGCCACGGATGCCCTACATGAGGTACAACAGAAAGGTCTGGGACCAAGTAATAACTTCCAACCCGGACCCGAAACTGGGAGATTGGCAAGATTATTGGTGGCATGTGGCAAGCTCTCACTGATGAAGAGAAACAAGAATATTTAAATGACTACGAAACAGAAAAGAGAGTACAATGAATCTATGAAGGCCTATCACAATTCCCCCACCTACCTTGCTTACATAATGCAGAAAGTCGATAGAGACAGTCTTGCATGGAGAAAGGAGAACCTTACATGAGCATCTAACCTGCTTAAGATCCAGATGGTAAAAAGGAAAACTGGGATTTTGTTTATGCTTTCTTTGAGAATTAAAATATGAAAAAAATCTCAAAAAAAAAAATAATCACACCAGGCACGTATGTGGGTGTACCCAAGATCCCAAGAGAAGAAAGGAGGAGAAGGGATTGGAGCATGGCTGCCCACTCAGGTGTGATTTCTTACTTTCCCTCTCATTGCCTCTGTCTCTCTCTCTGGCAAGCACATGCACCCTATGGCAAAAACAACGGAAAAACGTCACTGCTCTCCACCCCATTTTTATCAAAATTTGATTAATCAGGAACTAGCAGATGGCATAATGGTTACATTGCTGGACTCCCACATGGTTGACCATGGTTCAAGTCCTGGACCTGTTGACTTCAAACTCATGCCTGGTGCCTGTGCATGTGTGCCCAAAATCCCGAGAAGAGACTGGAGGAGAAGGGATTGTAGCGTGTCCATCCCCCTGGGGGGTGATTTCTCACTTTCTCTTTTTCTCTCTGTCTCTCCAGTGAATGCATGTGCCCTATAGCAAATATTTCTCTCTTGTTTAAAAAAATTGATTAATCAGATCACTCAATAAAGCATCTGTTTGAGCCAGCAGGTGTCATGGTGGTTAAGGTACTGGATTCCCACATGGCTGACACATTTCAACCCTGGATCCAGTGGCCTGAAAATCATGCCTGCACATGTGTGAGTGCCCAAAATCCTATAAGAAGAAGAGATTGCTTGTGGCCATCCCCCCTGGGGGGTAATTTCTCTGTCCCTTTCTCTCTCTCTCTCTCCAGAGAGTGCACATGCCCTATGACAAAAACAAACAAAACAAAGAACATTTCATTTACTTTCATTTGCACTTCAAACTGCAGACTAGTCATTGAGAGCTGTATAATTGCATAAGGAAATTTGGGGAAAGATTGTTTTCAAAGGTGTTTGCTTAGGAAAGGTAAACTTCATAGGAAAAACTTCAAAGGTGAATTTCTGATGAAATAAATAGTCTTGCATTATTAAAGCACATCAGGGTAGTCTTTTTTTTTTTTTTTTAATTGCTAAAGGATGCATGTACTCGTTGGGGGGCTGGGGTAGAGAGAGAGAACACCCCCAATGGGGTGTGTTCAGGTTGCAATCCTTTCTTCATTTCTTCATCCTGTTCAGATTTTGGCCATGTCTAGTGTTTGCTAACTGCTCAGGACCAGGATTCAGACAATGGTCAGTCATCTGGGATCTGGCTCCCTTTACCACTTCTAGGCCATGGGGCCAGCCAAAGACTTAACAAGGTTTTAGAGGGCCAGGCAGTAGAATATGTTGGTTCACCATTGAGTACACTGAAAGTTCCCTGAGTGTGCTGGTTATGTGCACATGCACGTGTGCCCCAGGCCTGCTGAGACTGGGGTTGGCCTGAGAACACATTGGTTGTATGTGAGCATGTCCAAGATCCTGTCAAGCTGGAAGGCTGGAGAAAGGATTGTGGTAAGAAGAATCTGTTAAGGATGTTTCTCTCTCTCTCTCTCTCTCTCTCTTGTGTGCATGCATACATGCTCTATCATTATTAGACAAATAAAACTTTTTTAAAAAGTCTAGAATTTTGTAAGACATCTATGGGGATAGCATACCCACGACATACATATATATGACCTAG
>NW_006159565.1:3029372-3038685 GCF_000334495.1 Tupaia belangeri chinensis
TAGGGAAGACCTAAGATAGACACACACTCATTCAGGAAAACTATATTGAATGAGGGTGAGAGAAGAGGGAAGTGCATTTATTTTAAATGGAGGTGCTTTTGTTGTATATGTGACAAGACCAAACACACAGTCTAAATTCATTTAGAAATTTAGAATGCACCAACTGATGGAAGATGAACTCATCTTGCAACCTTGTGTAGTGGTACTTTTGGGAGAATAGGTTGAGGCAGATTCTGTGTCCTTGCATCTAAGTGAGTGGAGGGCAGGGTTCATTATTAAATTAATGTTTATATTTTCACCTCCTCTGTGTTTCAAGCAAGATTTGGCAGATGCATGAGTGTAAACAGTTTTTTTTTTTTGTAGAGGTGTTTGCTATAGGACACGTGTGCTCTCCAGAAAGAGACGGAGAGACAGAGAGCGAGAAATCACCCCCCAGGGGGGATGGCCACACTGCAATCCCTTCTTCTCCATTTTCCTCTTGGGATCTTGGGCACGCACGCACATGCACCTGGCTTGAGTTTAAGCCACTGGGTCTGGGACTCGAACTGTGGTCGACGACATGGGAGTCCAGCGATATAGCCATTACACTAACTGTTGGTCCCGAGCTTAACCATGTTTATACATTTGGAAGCCATCAGGTGGTATAGTGGTTAAGGTGCTGAACTCCCACACGATCAACCACGGCTTGAGTCCCGGACCTGTGGTTTGCTTTTTCACTTTCCCTCTCTCTCTGTGGTGAGTGCTCATGCCTTATAGAAAAAAAGTTAAAAATAATAATAAAATTTTAAATAATTATTTTTAAAAATGTTTACACATTTGGAATATCTGTTAAAGCCAGCTCCTCAGGGCCAGAGGATGGTGTAGTAGTTATGTCACTGGACTTCCACATGGTTGACTGTGGTTTGAGTCCCAGATCTGGTGGCTTGAAAATCATGCTGGGTGTGTGTGCATGCATGCCCAAGATCCCAGGAGGAGAATGAAAGAGAAGGGATTGCATCATGGCCATTCCACTCGGGGGTGGGGTGGGGTGATTTCCCACTTTCCCTTTCACTGTCTCTGTCTCTCTAGCGAGCACACACAGCCTAAGGCAAAAACTTCTTTAAAAAGAAAAACAAAAAACCAGCTTCTCAGTTTTTCCTATATTAGGGATTCTGTAACAAGAGTATCTTACCCAGACACACTTCCCTTTGGTTCCGTGTGAACATCGTGTATTTGGGTTTAATGTATCATGTACTCCATTGCTTTTCTGTATTCTTTGTAAGAATCTAAAAAGGGCCCTGGGAGATTGAAATCAAATCATTTTGTCTTATAATTTGCATTATTTGTGAGGTGACTATTATACCAAAAATGACTACAGTTTTCTGTCAGCCTCTTGTGGAGCAATGAGTTTGTCATTGACCACAAAAGTGGTAGACCACCAGGATTCCGCTTTTAGTCTTAACCTTGATATGTGAATTTTGCCCTTTGCGACTCAGATTCGTAACAGGTGGTGGTGGTTGTTTGGGCTTGTTGGGGGAGGAAGGGGGATCCAGAAACAGGGATAAAACCCCTACCTCACTGTAACTGAGAATCATTCAAACCAAAGTACCTGCCCTGGTGAGCAGGGAGCTCTACAGTTTACATCCTGCCTAGGCCCCCTTCTTTCTCAGAGGGAAAAATTGCATTCCTTTTTCATAATTGAAATATATTGATATGGCTATTAGCATGACTGAAGAAACCTGTGTTGTTCACACACACACACACACACACACACACACACACACACACCGCCCCCTGCCCCTATAATCTGTTAAAATCACCATGGCAGGATGGTGGGAGTAGAGAGGGCAACCCTGTAGTGCAGAGGTAAAACACAGGGCAGAGAGCCTCACTTGGCTGACCAAGTTTGGGGTACCCCCCTTAGCATGTCACGAGGTGCACACATGTGTGCCCAGAATCCTGATGAGATGGAGAGAATGGGAGGAAAAAGGTTTGTGGAATGATCAGGTCTTGGTACGGGGTGCTTTCTCTCTCTCTCTGACATGTATGCACACACCCTCTAAAATTAAACCAAAAAAATCAGTATAGATTTTCTTTTTGTATAATGTAACATTTTTAAAGCCAAAGGGCACATGCCTATTGTCTTTAAGTTGGCAGATGCGATCGATGTGTAATGAGGGCTGGCTCCCTGGTGCAGTGGTAATGTGATGCTCAAAGAGAAGCCTGATCCCAGATAGTGACTGAATGCCCAGCCTGATCAGCCTGCAACACATTGAGCAGGTGCGTGAATGCTCAGAGCAGAGGGAAGGCTCGAGGAAAAGGACTGCAGCGTGACCACACTGTGGAGGGTGCTCCCCTCACTCTCATGTGCACATGCTCTATTATGAATAAAGAAAAAAATGTAGTGTGATCAATGTCAGGTAGTCATTTTATAAGTGTCCTTTATTTTTAAACCTTTAAAAAATATTTATTTCTACCATGAATGAGAGACATAGATACCCCAAACAGTTTTTATATCACAATCCATCCCCAGCCTCAGCCAGCTTCGAATAATGGGTGTACTTATGTCTGGTGTGTGTAGGGAGGTCGTCAGACTTGAACCTGGAACCTTCCCATATGGGCCAGTCTCGCAGAATGTGGTATTACTACTATGCCACTGCCAAGCCCCTGTGGCCTCTATCAATGTGGGCAAATTTTAAGTTCCAGTGAAACAATCTTACTTCCCTCTGAAGGTAAACAACTGAAGCAAGCCGGTGAGTGGGACACTACTACTGCCACACTAGTGGGTAGTTAGTGAATCGCAAAGTTTTTATGTAGCTGTTTCATTTGGAGGGAACGGATGAGATTGGAAGACTAGTTCCTGCGTCTGTGCATGTGAGGTTTGCATTCGCCATAAGAGGGAGCCGCGTGCTCACGCAGGGAATGTGATTATTCGAGAAGGCCTTGTTTTTTCTGATTGCTTTGTCTACCCACACTCCTAAGCACAAAGTTAATAAAAATGCTAGATTTAATTCAGTTCAGCATAGTTTGCTCACCTCAGTCAATGTAATGCATCAATCCTTACAACAAGATTGTAATTTTAATTGAATATGCATAGACTACACTTTAAAAGAAGATAAATACGTTAGAGATATAAAATGTGATTTTTTTTGGTCTTTATTTTTATTTTAGAGAGCGACTTTAAAGTAAAAAAAAATAAAAACAAGCAAATTGGGAACCAGCAGTTAGCGTAATGGCTATGTTGCTGGACTCCCATGTAGTCGACTGCGGTTCGTGTCCCAGACCCGGTGGCTTAAAACTCACGCCGGGCGCGTGTGCGTGCATGCCCAAGATCCCGAGAGGAGAATGGAGGAGAAGGGATTGCAGCGTGACCATCCCCTCTGGGGGGTGATTTCTCGCTTTCTGTCTCTATGTCTCTCTCTGTCTGTCTGTCTGGCGAGCACACGCGCCCTATAGTGAAAATCTCTCCAAAAAAAAAAAGCAAACAAAACCACAAAACACATTTTCACACAGAATCAACAAGAACAGTAGTTTGGCTCAGAATTTTCATTTTTGCCAATGGACGTGCACAGCCTCTTAGTGCCATGTACCTCAACAGACCCCTTCAGAACGAGGGTATCCTTGGTAATTCAGGGTGGCCTCAGTGGGCTCCTCCTGAGCCTGTTTTTTTGCATGAAAGCCACTTGAAGACTACTGGGAAATCTGCAACACAGAGTGAATCAATTTTTCACTACAGGTATAAACTTAATTTTTTTCAGTTTATTTTTTTAAAGAATTATTTCATTTACCATTATTATTTTAATAGTTCCATAGAGAGACAGAGAGAGACAGAGAGACAGAGAGAGAGAGAAAGTGAGAAAGCAAGGCCCCAGGTCTGGAATTCAAACCATGTTCGGTCATGTGGGAGTCCAGCGCCCTTAACCACCATGCCACCTGCTAGCCCCTTCAATTTATTTTTTCTTTCATAAGTGAAAAAGAAAGAGTAAGTGAGTATTCCCAACTGGGTTCCCATCCTATAATCTACTCCTTGCTCAGCCAGCACCAGACCATGGGCACACATACACTAGCATGTTTAGGGAGGTCTCTGAGTGCAAGTCAGGAACCTTCTCATGTGGGCCAACGTGAGCATTGTGTTACTGCTGCATCACTGTTAATCCTCTCAACTTAAGTTTTTTTTGGTGGCTTATAGTGAAATGTTCTTGACGTGTAGGACTCTATTAAAAGATTAAAGAACATCCCATGGCATGGTGGTTAAGGCAGCTGTGTTCCGCATGACTGACTGTGTAGTTTGAGACCCTTGTGAAATGAAGGAGGAATGGAGGAGAAGGGATTGCAGTGTGATCATTCCTTATGGGGAGGGGGAGGGTGCTTTCTCACTTCTGTCTCTAGCGAGCCCCACATGCCCTCTAGCAAATTTAAAGAGAGAGAGAGACATACAGGCTAGATGGTGGCACAGCCATAACACAAGACTGACTCAGGTCAGGGAGGTTCCAGGTTCACATCCAGAGATCTCCCAGAACATGTTGGGAGCATGTGCCTGTGAATCAGGTTTGGCTGAGGTTAGGGATGGATCACACTGTAGAGACCATGTTAGGGGTGCTGTCGTTGTCTCTCTCACTCATGGAGGAGAGAAATACATAAACTTTAATAAAAAGAGAGAAAGGGGGCCAGCAGATGGCATAGCGGTTATGTTGTTGAACTACCACATGGCCGACTGTGGTTTGAGTCTCAGAACCAATGGCTTAAAATTCACACTGGCATGTGTGCGTGTGTGCCCAAGATCCTGGGAGAATGAAAGAGAAGTTATTGCAGCATGGTCATCCTCCCTGGAGTGGGGAGTGATTTCTAATTTTCCTTCTCACTGTCTCTATCTCTGTCTCTGTCTCTCTGGCGAAAGCACACATCCTAAGGCAAAAACTTCTAAAAATATAGCGATAAAAAGAGAGAGAAACTGGGGCTGGCAGGTGGTATGGGAGTTAAGGGCACTGGACTCCCACATGGCTGACCAAGATTCAAATCCTGAACCTGGTGGCTTGCTTTCTCTTTCTCTCTCTGTGTCTCTCTCTCTGGTCAAATTAAAATAAATGAATGAATAAACAAAATTAAATAATTCAATATTTTTTAGAAAATAATCGTTTTATTTAACTTACTTTCTTTATTATTTTTGGAGAGGATTTTGCTATAGGGCGTGTGCGCTCACCAGAAAGACAGAGAGAGACAGAAAGCGAGAAATCACCCCCCAGGGGGGATGGCCATGCTGCAATCCCTTCTCCTCCATTCTCCTCTTGGGATCTTAGGCACACACGCACACGCGCCCAGCGTGATTTTAAGTCACTGGGTTCGGGAATCGAACCGCAGGCGTGGGAATCCAGTGACATAGCCATTACGCCAATTGCTGGTCCCATGGGTGTAACACTCTTAATCTCCAGAACAATTCTGGAAAACAGCTGTTGTCATTTTAGTTCTGAAGACAGGAGGCCAGGTCACAGTTCGTAACTGACAGAGCTGGAATTGGAACAGCTTAGTGAGCAGTTTGTGCAACATTCCTTGCCACTTCCTTTTGAGAGTCATTCAGAACCTAGCAGGCGTTTACTGGGCATCTACTGCATACTAGGCATCTTAGGGGGTGCTGGAGACAGAGCAGTTAAAACTGATTCCTATCCTCACAGAGCTAACAGTTCACAAAGGATCTAGGTAAGATGAACATGAAGGGAGACAAGGAAAGATTTTTGCTGTTACAAAAGTACCAGTTATTTGATTTTCTGGTTGTGGAAACGACAAATGTTACATTAAATAAGTGAAAATTTGGTCTAGTGAAGCTGATGTTAACTTGTTGATACTGAGAAGGACTTTAAGGAGGAAAGCCATAAGGTTTGCTTCATGTTTGAATCTTCACTAACCACAGACTATATTGGCCACTTCCATCTCAGACTTCCACCTGGGGTCTCAGATTCAAAAGGAATGATGGTTTTCGGGACCAGCTGGTGGCATGGTGGTTAAGGCGCTGGATACTTCCACATGGCTGATCATGGTTCCAGTCCTGGACCTGGTGGTTTGCTTTGACACTTTCTCTCTCTCTCTTTCTTTCTCTGTGTCTCTCTCTCTGGTCAAATTAAAATAAATGAATGAATAAATAAAATTAAATAAATGATTCTTAAAAAAAAGAAATGATGGTTTTTAATAAATCTAAAACTAGTATATTTGTATTGTCCAAGATAGTAGTTTTAACCATATGTGATAGCTTAAGTTTTATTTTTTAATTGACAAAAAAAAGTATAGACTTAACATGTACAACAGCTTAAATTTTAATGAAATGAAATTAAACTCAGTTTCTCACACTAGCCATGTTTAAAATGCTCAGTAGCTGTGTGTGGTAGTGCTGCTGTATGTGACAATACAGATAAAGAACACCTTCCTCCTCACAAGAAATTTTGTTGGACAGCCTTTTAGCCTCTTCTAAACACATTCATGACAATTTTGGATCTTTAGGATATGGAGATTTTTAATATACAAGGGTATGTGTTTTTTTTAAACTTCCCCTGCCCCCATCAACATAAGACAAAAACAACATTCTCTGAGAGTGCAGGAATAAAGATCACGAGTTCGCGCATGATTTTCTGTAAGCTTTAGCTTTGCAAAACGAGATTGTCTTTGCCTCTCACTTTTTATTTATCTCACAAGGTATTTCATAGCTGTCTTTGAATAAAGGGTGTGAAAAATTAGCACAGTGCCCGCCTCCTAGTAGGCCTTCAGTGAGTGGCAGCCTCTCTTTGCCTTGATTTTTAAAATTTAGTTATTTCTTCCATGAAGGAGAAACAGAGAGCACCCCATCAGAGTCTTGATACCATGATCCACCCCCTGCTTTAGCAGGGATCATGGCACACACAGGCCTGGTGTACTCAGCAAGGTCTCCAGATGTAAACCCGGAACTTTTCCGTAGGGTCAGCCTCACAGAGCGTCTGGTTTTAATACTGCACCACTCTGTGGCCCTGTGCCTTGATTTTATATTACTTCGTTTATATAAAAATGTGGCACTCTGGGATCAACAGATGGTATAATGGTTACGTTGCTGGATTCTCACACAGTCAACCATGGTTCGAGTCCCAGACCTGGAGGCTTAAAACTGATGCCAGGCGCATGTGTATGCATGCCCCAGATCCCGAGAGGACAATGGAAGAGAAGGCATTGGAGTGTGGCCATCTCCACCAAGGGGTGATTTCTTGGTTTCTAGCTCTCTGGAAAGCGCATGTGCCTTATAGCAAAAATTTCTCTTAATAAAAAAGGCACTCTTTGAATTATAAGCATTTTGTTGTGCAATAGCAATTGGTTTTAAAGTCTCTTTCAGTCTTGCACCTTTTGAAACATTTCATTTTTTCTTAGGTTGTAGTCTGAACATGTGATTTGTAGGAGAGTAGAGTGTACTACCCTTTAGAACACTGCAAAGGAAATACAAACTCAGGTTTAAAGCTTGACTTTGGCTCTGGGGAAGGGACAGTTCATTGAACTTGGGATGATTCATGAGAACATCCTGTACCGCCTGCCTCCCTCTGCAGCCACTGGGGGCCTCGAAACGTGAGAGCAGAACCACTTGAGGAATGGAGGCAGGAATTGGAAACGTGTGTCCCCCTAGCACTGCAGACTTATTGAAGAGCCCTTGAGCTCTTTCCAACTCGAGGCTGGACTTAGCCTCCCCTTATTGCCTCCATCATTACTTTCCCCCCCAAAAAAATAAGACTTGGAACTTATTCTCCATGTGACATAATGCATTTCACAGTCACAGGCAGGAAGTGACTCTTCCTGCCAGGCCTGTGAAGTCCCCGGGAGATGGGCTGGGAAAGGTATTCCTTCTCTGTCCTATTTCACAACAAAACATCAGAGCACTTATTATAAGGTACTTTTCTTCAATCTGAAAGCAAAGCATGCTCTTCCATAGTCTGTAGTAAAAGAGGTTAGACTGGCTTGATTTGGATGCTCTTGGGTGTTTCTGCTTCCTAAACAAAGTAATGGTCAAATAATAATCATGCCCTCCATCCACTCAAATACTGTCCTCGGCTCCGTGGGGCTCATAAGAGCAGTGAGGTCATCTCATTAGGGAAACACATTCATTTCCTTCAAGTGATTAGAGCAGGCAACAGAATTTGGCTCACTGACCACACGTGTAATTGAGAATCAGACCAAAGAGGGAGGCCAAGGCTCGAAATAATATTTTGCTTTTCCAGGCTTTGTAGCAAGAACCAAGCGTCTTTATTTCACTGCGACAACATGCCGGGCTCTACAGATAAAGAGGTGAGCGTTTGAAAGCTGGCTAGTGTGAGTAAGGAATTAAATGGAAGTTGATCTCAAGCATCCACAGGTTGGGGAGATAAGTGACCCCAAACCAGTCATTAATGTGTGATTGCATTTTAGCACTGAGATAGTCCCTGGGGTTGGGAGGAGGTCCCAGTAATTATTGGAAGGGCCTCTCAAATACTTGATGCCTATACTTGTAGCTCCTTAATGGAGGCTTCTCTCACAGGGTCCCTTTTTAGACCTAGCTAATGGGGTCACACAGGCATGCTGAGTGCCCGTGGTGTGCCAGTCAGGCCTGCAACGGAGGCTGAGGTTTGTAAGATAAATGTCTGAAGTCCAGAAAAATGTGATTCTGCCTGTCCCTCCCTCGGGCAGAAGTACCCCTGAAACTCTTGCCCTTCTGACTCACAAGGCTCAGAAACTCCCAGTCTCGTTCCAGCCTCAGTGGCGCATGCTGCCTATGGAGCCTGCATAGACTGCATACCACAGGCTGGGACCACATGGAAGGCCAGATCGAGTTCCTTGTCCTACCTAGAGGCTGTGCGCCTGTACTCTCAGCTGCTCAGGAAGCTGAGGCAGGAGGATTGTGAGCTTGAGGCTGGCCTGAGCAGCACAGCAAAACCCTGTCTGAAAGAGCCTGGATGTTGGCTTGTGCCTGCAGTTTCAGCTACTTGGGAGGCTCAGGAACTTGTGACATGGCAGAATTTTTTCTCTCTCTTTCTCTCTTTCTCTCTCTCTCTTTTTTAAAAAAACAACAACAGCAACAACAACAAACTACTTATTCAGGTTGGCAGGAGGCATGGTGGTTAAGAGCGTTGGACTGCCATATGGCCAACCGCAGTTTAAGTACTAGACCTGGAGGCTTGCTTTCTCACATTCTCTCTCTCTCATTCTGTCCCTCTCTGATCAATTTTTTTTTTTTTTTTTTGAGGGGGGGAGAGGTTTTTGCTACAGGGCGCATGCGCTTGCCGGAAAGACAGAGACAGAGAGACAGAAAGCAAAAAATCACCCCCCCGGGGGGATGACCACGCTGCAATCCCTTCTC
>NW_006159565.1:3038768-3039886 GCF_000334495.1 Tupaia belangeri chinensis
CTACCTGGGAGTCCAGTAACATAGCCATTGTGCCATCTGCTGGTACTCTCTGGTCAAATTTAAATAAATAAATAAGGTTAAATAAAAATATTCTAAAAAAAATTTTAAATTTATTTATGGGACCAGCAGGTGGCCTGGCTACTTGCTTTCTCGCTTTCTCCTTCTCTCTCTGTCTCTGATAAAGTTAAAAAATAATGATAATGGGGCTGGAAGGTGGTGTGGTGGCTAAAGGCACTGGGTTCCCACATGGTCAATCAAGTTCGAGTCCTGGGCCTGGCAGCTTGCTTTCTCACTTTCCCTTTCTTTCTCTGGTGAAATTAAAAAATAATAATAACAAATGGAATTAAATAAATAAATTTAAAAATTTAAAAATGATAACAAATGGAATAAAATAAGTAATTATTATTTTAAAATTATTACTTATTTTATTATTTTAAAATAATTACTTATTTTATTATTATTATTATTTTCTTAACATGGTTTTAACTCAATTTTTAAACATTATTATTTTATTTAACTTCATTCATTCATTTATTTAAATCTGACCAGAGAGGACCAGAGAGAGAGGGAGGGAAAGCGAGAAAGCAAGCTGCCAGGTCTGAGACCCAAACCAGTCAGCCATGTGGGAGTCCAGCACCCTTAGCCACCACACCACCTGCCAGTCCCAAAATAAAAACTTAAAAGAAAAAACGCTCCTAGTCTCAAATGCATCATCTCTATCCCGTCAGCTGCAGACAGAGTGGAAGTCTCGTATTGTCAAGGGCTTCAGTGAGGAGTCACTGTCCTCTTTCACTGGCTGTTAGGGTCCCTTACCACAGAGGACTGTCAAAGACTGAGTCCTCTCCTGTGTGGCCAATGGTCTAGCTCCTATCGTTGTCCTCTATATGACAGCAGGCTTTTTCCTTCTTTTCAGTTCTTTGTCCAAGTAAAAAATTTATTATCTTGATCCAATTGTTTAAAACAAATAAAATGTGGAAATAAACTAAGAATAAGAAATTAGAGTCAGGGGGCCATCAGGTGGCATGATAGTTAAGGTGCTAGACTCCCACATGACTGACTGCAGTTCGAGTCCCTGACCTGGCAGCTTGTATTCTCATGTTCTCTCTCTCTCTCTCTCT
>NW_006159565.1:3040018-3049309 GCF_000334495.1 Tupaia belangeri chinensis
TATGTGTATGTGTATGTGTATGTGTATGTGTATGTGTGTGTGTGTGTGTGTGTATGTGTGTGTCTGGTCAAATTAAATTAAATGAATGGATACATAAAATAAATAATTCTTAGAAAAATAAAAATCATATTAAGTAAACAATTCTTTTTTTAATAATTATTAATTTATTAATTTATTTACTTTTTAATTTGACCAGAGAGAGACAGAGAGTGAGAGAGAGGAAGTGAGAAAGCAAGCCACCAGATTCAGGACTTGAACCCTGGTCAGCCATGTGGGAGTGTCCAGCACCTTAACCCACCACGCCACCTGCTGGTCCCCAAATAAACAATTCTTTTAAAAAAGAAATTAGAGTCAGATTTTGCTTTGCTGTTTGAAGGAATTCATTTTAAGTTTTAGGGTAAGCAAAGCCCCAGTTAGTTAGGATAACAAATGGGGAAAATCCACATTAATTAGATTTGCTATTAAGTGGGTGTATTTCTACCAAATTGAACAGCAAATTACTGGGAACGGTTGGAGTGAAAATGAAAGCGTTGTAGGCAGTGGTGACAGGGGACCATTCAGTGCTCTGCTCTGGTTGCCACAGAAGCTGCAGCTCTGACGCTTTCCCCAGAAACTTCCAAGGCCCCACAACTGTCTGGTTCTGTGGGACATCCCTCCCCTGAGCGCAGGCTGGTCCCTTTTCTCTCCTCTTTCTTCCTTTCAGGTCTCTTGGGATCAGCCTGCCTTTCTTTTTCTTTCTCAACTGCCATCACTGATTCTTATTTCTTGAGGGCCCCTTACTTCAGAGCAGGTGCAGTTTCTCCAGTTTTTTGGTGATCCCTAACAAAGTGTGAATCCCCATTAAAAATGTCACTGTAGTTACTATGAAGAGGGTGAAGAACAAGGGATGGGAAGAAAGAAGAAATGCGGGGCCAGCAGGTGGTTGAGGCATCGGACTCCCACATTGTCAACTGCAGTCCAAGTCCTGGACACAGTGGCCTGAAAATCATGTTGGGTGCGTGTGTGTGTGTGCCCCAAATCCTAGGGGAATGGAAGAGAAAAGCTTGTGGTGTGGACACCCCCCTCAGGTGATCTCTCACTTTCTGTCTCTCTCACTCCCTTTCTCTTTCTCTCTCCATCTCTCTCTGGTGAACATATGTGCCTTATGGCAAAAACTTAAAAAAAGAAAGAAAGAAAAAGGTAGAAAGAAAAAGAAGAAAAAAAGAAAGAGAAAACAAAGGAAGAAGAAAGAAAGAAAAAGACAGAGAAGAAAAGAAAGAAAAAGAAAGAAACAAAAAGAGGGATCAGCAGTTGGCATGATGGATACATTGCTGGACTCCCATGGAGTCGACTGCGGTTCGAATCTGGGACCCAGTGGCTTAAACTCACGCTGGGTGCATGTGCATCTGTGCCCAAGATCCCGAGAGGAGAATGGAGGAGAAGGAATTGTGGAGTGACCATCCCCCCCTGGGGGGGTGATTTCTCGCTTTCCATCTCTCTGTCTCTTTCTGTCTTTCTGGAGAGTGCACGTGCCCTATAGCAAAAACCTCTACAAATAAATAAATAAATAAATAAATAAATAAATAAGAAAGAAAGAAAGAGAAAGAAGAAATGGGGGCTCAGGAGGTGATGCAGTGGTAACACAATTGGACTTGCATGGGAAAGGTACTGGGACGCGAACCTGAGCCCACCAAGCAAGTGCATGTGTTCACGACCTAGGCTAGCCAAGACTGGGGTGGGTAGTGCTGTGCAGAACCCGCTGGGGGTACCTGCCTCTGTCTATTTCCCTCTCTTTCTCTGACTCCTCTTTCTTTCTCATGGAATAAATAAATAAGAAAGAAGAAGAAATGAGGGAAATGGAAATTTATTGTGTAATGGGGACAGAATTTTAATTTGGGAAGTTGAAAAGTTCTGGAGATGGATGGTGATGGCTGCACAAGTGAATGTGCTTAATGTTCCTGAACTCTGTGCGTAAACAAAGTTAAGACGGTACATTTTGGGGCCAGTAGGTGGTGTGGTGATGAAGGCAGCTGGATTCCCACATGGCCGACCTCAGTTTGAGTTTCAGAGCTGGTGACTTGAAAATTATGCCACAGAGGACCAGCAGATGGTGTAATAGTTACATCGCTGACTCCCACGTAGTTGAACATAGTTCAAGTTCTGGACCCAGTGGCTTAAAACTCACACCAGGTGCGTGTACATGTGTGCCCAACATCCCAAGAGGATAATGGAGGAGAAGGGACTGTGGCATGGCCATCCTCCCTGGGAGGTGATTTCTCACTTTCTGTCTTTCTTTCTCTATCTCTCCTGCAAGTGCATACACCCTATAGCAAAAATCTCTCTAAAAAAAGAAAAGAAAAGAAAATCATGCCACAGGGCCAGCAGGTGGCATGCTTGCTGTGGCACTGGATTCCCATGTGGCCGATGGCGGTTACAGTGCCAGACCTGGAGGCTTGAAAATCACACCAGGGGGCTGGCAGGTGGCATGGTGTTAAGGGTGCTGGACTCGCACATAACCGACTGCAGTTAGGGTCCCAGACCTGGTGACTTGATTTCTCACAGATTTCTCTCTCGCTTGCTCTGTCCCTCTCTGGTAAAATTAATGAATAAATAAAGTTAAATAAAATAATTTTAAAAAATGAAAATCACATCAGGTGCATGTGCATGTGTGCCCCAAAGCCCGGGAGGCAAACGGGGGAGAAGGGATTATGGTGTGCCCATCCTCGCTCCCCGACGCCGGCAGGTGATTTTTCACTTTCTGACTCACTGTCTCTGTCTCTGGCAAGCTGCACACACCCTATGGCAAAAACATAAAAAAAAAAAGTACATTTTGTATTATATATTTTTTTTATCTCTCTTTCCTACACAAACACACAAAAAATTAAAATAATTTAAAGAGAAATAAGAAGAGTCCTTTGATCTCATGAAGTTGACCTGGATGAAGTACTCCATGGCTCCAGGCTTCCTTTCTGACTTGGTTAAGGGAAGACCTTTTAGTCCCCTCTCTCTCTCTTATTCCTTTTTTTTAAAAGAATTATTTTATTTAACTTTATTTTGTCCATTTATTTATTTATTTTAATTTGACCGGAGAGGGATAGAGTGAGAGAGAGAGAGAAAGTGAAAAAGCAAGTCAACAGATCTGGGACTTGAACTGTGATCAGCCATGTGGGAGTCCCTCCTTAATCACCATGCCACGTGCTGGTTCCTCTCTCTCTTATTCCTGAAGGTACAGTGTCTTACTCAAGAGAGCATCCCATCCTATTCTGTTTTTCCAGCAACAGACCTTAACTCTCTGCCATGGACTAAATATTTGTGTCCCCGAAAATTCACCAATGTAAGGGTTTTTGGAGTTGGAGCCTTTGGGAGGTAACTAGGTTTAGATGAGGTCATGAGGGTAGGGCTCCCATGATGATATTAGTGTCCTTATAAGAAGAGAAAGGGGAGACCAGCAGATGGCATAATGGCTACCCCGCTGGACTCCCACGTAGTCAACTGCGGTTTGAGTCCCGGACCCGGTGGCTTAAACTCATGCTGGGCGCTGTGCATGTGTGCTCAAGATCCCGAGAGGAGAAAGGAGGAGAAGGGATTGCGGCGTGGCCATCCCCCCGGGAGGTCTTTCTTTTCCTCTGTCTTTCTGGCACATGCCCTATAGCAAAAACCTCTCAAAAAAAAAAAAATAAAAAAAAAAATAAAAAAAAGAGAGAGAAAGGGACCAGAGCTTTGCTTACTCTGCTCTGTGAATACACAGCAAGAATGTGGCTGTCTGCAAGGAAGAGAGTCTTCACCAAGGGACCTAATTGGCTAGCACCTTGATCTTCGACTTCCCATTCTCCAAAACTGAGGAATAACTATCTTCTGCTTAAGCCATCCAGTCCAGTTTTTGTTTTCTAGTAGCCCAAACTGACTAGTACACCCTTGGGCCCAGTGGGTAACTCAGTGGGTAGGGATTTCTACAGACCTGCGGATTTTATTTCTGAGCTTTCTGGTTCTCAGAAGAATGGGTTATTGAAGGGTTGTTTTGTGAGTCTTAGAGCTCATGCCACAATAGGGCCAAGACTATCGCCTCCTACTTTGTTACTACAGAGTCCCCTGGGGAGGATAACCACACAAAAAAATGAACAACAAAAATACAGTGGGCCAGCTGGTGGCTTGGTGGTTAAGGTGGCTGGGTCCCATGTGGCCAACTGTGCTGTTTGAGTCCTGGACCTAGTTAGTGGCTTGGAAAACACACTGGGCATATACACGTACATACCCCAAATCTCAGGAGGAAAGTGGAGGGGAAGGGATTGAGGTATGTCTGTCCCCAATTTCAGACTACATGATCTCCTTTCCAGACTTGTTGGAAAGACTGAGTGGGCTGAGTGACATCACATAGTGAAGCCTGGGCCAATTTAGTTTCTTTCCCTTCTCTAACCTTGTAGGATAAAATAACTTTCCAAGCTTGTGTGAGTGCAAAGCCATTCAGGGGAGGAAATACTGACTGTTGTACTCATCTACTCTTTCAGTAAGAAAAGGGAACAACAAACTAGTCCTATATAACCAACTCATATGAAGAGAGCCTTAACAATCGTCAGGAAAATGCAAATACATCCACTAGGATAGCTATAACTGAAAAGACATAAAAACAAGTGTTAGTGATGGTGTAGAGAAATTAGAACCCTCAGACATTGTTGGTGTGAGTACAGAAAGGAGCAGCTGCATGGGAGAACAGTTCAGCAGTTCCTCAAAGAGTTAAATAGCGAGTTACCATATGGCCCAGGAATGACACTACCATGTGGATACCCAAGAGAACTGAAAACATAAAAGTTTTCATAGCATCGTTTTTCACAATAACAAAATTGTGGAAACAACTTCAGTATTCATCAGCTGGATGAATGGGTAAACAAAATGTATATTCATATGAGAGATTATTATTCAGTGTTATGAAATAAATTGCTCCCCTCCCCAAATTCACATGTTGAAATTCTAACTTCTGGTGTGACCATATTAAGGGATGACAGCTTCAAGAGGGTATGAGGGCAGAGCCCTCTAGAACAGCATAGAGCTTTTGTAAAGCAGAGACATCAGAGATGATTTTATTCTGCTGCATGACAGTACAACTAGCAGATATCCACCTGTGAATCAGGAGGAGGGCCTTTAGCAGAACGCGACCAGCTCTAATCGTGAGTGTTCAGCCTCTAGAACTATAAGAAATAAAGGTTTATTGTTTAAGCTACCCAGTCTATGGTACATTGTATTAGCAGCCAGAGCTGACATATGGCAATAAATTGGCACAACCCCCAAAAAAAAAACCCCCCAAAAAAAAAAAAAAAAAAAAGAGAGAGAAAGGGACCAGAGCTTTGCTTACTCTGCTCTGTGAATACACAGCAAGAATGTGGCTGTCTGCAAGGAAGAGAGTCTTCACCAAGGGACCTAATTGGCTAGCACCTTGATCTTCGACTTCCCATTCTCCAAAACTGAGGAATAACTATCTTCTGCTTAAGCCATCCAGTCCAGTTTTTGTTTTCTAGTAGCCCAAACTGACTAGTACACCCTTGGGCCCAGTGGGTAACTCAGTGGGTAGGGATTTCTACAGACCTGCGGATTTTATTTCTGAGCTTTCTGGTTCTCAGAAGAATGGGTTATTGAAGGGTTGTTTTGTGAGTCTTAGAGCTCATGCCACAATAGGGCCAAGACTATCGCCTCCTACTTTGTTACTACAGAGTCCCCTGGGGAGGATAACCACAAAAAAAAATGAACAACAAAAATACAGTGGGCCAGCTGGTGACTTGGTGGTTAAGGTGGCTGGGTCCCATGTGGCCAACTGTGCTGTTTGAGTCCTGGACCTAGTTAGTGGCTTGGAAAACACACTGGGCATATACACGTACATCCCCAAAATCTCAGGAGGAAAGTGGAGGGGAAGGGATGCTTTCTCACTTTCCCTCTCTCTCTTTGTCTCTCTGTGGCAAATACATGTACCCTGTAGCAAATTAAAAATAAAAACATAAAGTCACACAGACATGGGTTGCATTTCAGCTGACCACTCACTGGCAGGTACTTAAATGGTCTGGCCTTAGTTTTCTTATGTGCAAATTTCAGACTACATGATCTCCTTTCCAGACTTGTTGGAAAGACTGAGTGGGCTGAGTGACATCACATAGTGAAGCCTGGGCCAATTTAGTTTCTTTCCCTTCTCTAACCTTGTAGGATAAAATAACTTTCCAAGCTTGTGTGAGTGCAAAGCCATTCAGGGGAGGAAATACTGACTGTTGTACTCATCTACTCTTTCAGTAAGAAAAGGGAACAACAAACTAGTCCTATATAACCAACTCATATGAAGAGAGCCTTAACAATCGTCAGGAAAATGCAAATACATCCACTAGGATAGCTATAACTGAAAAGACATAAAAACAAGTGTTAGTGATGGTGTAGAGAAATTAGAACCCTCAGACATTGTTGGTGTGAGTACAGAAAGGAGCAGCTGCATGGGAGAACAGTTCAGCAGTTCCTCAAAGAGTTAAATAGCGAGTTACCATATGGCCCAGGAATGACACTACCATGTGGATACCCAAGAGAACTGAAAACATAAAAGTTTTCATAGCATCGTTTTTCACAATAACAAAATTGTGGAAACAACTTCAGTATTCATCAGCTGGATGAATGGGTAAACAAAATGTATATTCATATGAGAGATTATTATTCAGTGTTATGAAATAAATTGCTCCCCTCCCCAAATTCACATGTTGAAATTCTAACTTCTGGTGTGACCATATTAAGGGATGACAGCTTCAAGAGGGTATGAGGGCAGAGCCCTCTAGAACAGCATAGAGCTTTTGTAAAGCAGAGACATCAGAGATGATTTTATTCTGCTGCATGACAGTACAACTAGCAGATATCCACCTGTGAATCAGGAGGAGGGCCTTTAGCAGAACGCGACCAGCTCTAATCGTGAGTGTTCGAACTGAAAACATAAAAGTTTTCATAGCATCGTTTTTCACAATAACAAAATTGTGGAAACAACTTCAGTATTCATCAGCTGGATGAATGGGTAAACAAAATGTATATTCATATGAGAGATTATTATTCAGTGTTATGAAATAAATTGCTCCCCTCCCCAAATTCACATGTTGAAATTCTAACTTCTGGTGTGACCATATTAAGGGATGACAGCTTCAAGAGGGTATGAGGGCAGAGCCCTCTAGAACAGCATAGAGCTTTTGTAAAGCAGAGACATCAGAGATGATTTTATTCTGCTGCATGACAGTACAACTAGCAGATATCCACCTGTGAATCAGGAGGAGGGCCTTTAGCAGAACGCGACCAGCTCTAATCGTAAGTGTTCAGCCTCTAGAACTATAAGAAATAAAGGTTTATTGTTTAAGCTACCCAGTCTATGGTACATTGTATTAGCAGCCAGAGCTGACATATGGCAATAAAAAGGAATGAGGTACTGATACATGCTATCACCCAGATAAGCCTTCACACCGTGCAAAGTAAAAGAAATCAGTTACAAAGACTGCATATGGTGTGATTGTATTTGTGTGGAGTGTCCAGAATAGGTAAATCCTTCGTCACAGAAAGTAGGTTAATGGTTGCTAGGGTCTGAGGTGGGCTTGGGAAGACTAAGGGGATTGATGACAAAAACTGTTCTAGAATTTAATGAATCCTACATTCTCAGAATTGCCCAACCTAACAGCATGCCATTTCCTAACCTCTCCTTCCAAATGAGCAAACTGAAATCTCTGCCTAGAAGATACTTCTTTTTTATTTATTTTTTTAGAGGTTTTTGACTTAGGGTAAATGCACCTGCCAGAGAGAGGGAGAGAGAGAGATAGAGACAGTGAGAAGGAAAGTGAGAAAACATCCCCTGGGGTGTGATCACACCACAATCCCTCCTCCTTCATTCTTCTGCTGGAATTTTGGGCATGTATGCACACGTACCCGGCCTGGGCTTCAAGTCACCAGGTCTGGGACTCAGGCATGTGGGAGTCCAGTGACATAACCGCTATGCCATCTGCTGGCCACAGAGAGACTTCTTTTATATTAAAACAAACAAGAAATTATTGCCAGAGGGTGCATATGCTTATGAGAGAGAGAGAGAGAGAGAGAGAGAGAGAGAGAGAGCAAGCAAGTACTCCCAATAGGGCATGGTCAAGCCACAATCCTTTTTCTTCCATTTCTCCATCCTGCTAGGATTTTGGACATGGCACACACATGTGCCCAGCATAGTTTTCAAGGCAAGAGAGCCAGGATTCAAACCGCACTTGGCTATCTGGGATCTGGCTTCCCATGCACAGTGCTAATGGATTCATTACAAGTTGCACCCTCCACCTCCCTTTTTGAAAAAAAAAAAATCCCTGTTTCTTTCTCTTCTTTCTTTCTTTTAATTTGCTAGAGGATGTGTACAGTCACAGGAGAGAGACAGAGGGAGAGTGAGAAAGCATCCGAGAGGGTATGGTCATGCCACAGTGCTTTCTTTTCCATTTTTGTGTTACTTTTCAGGATGTTGGGTGCATACACACACAATGCACCTGGAATATTTTTCAAACTACCAGGTTCAGGACTTGAACCACACAGTCGGCCATGTAGGATCTAGCCACCTTAACCACTATATCATCAGCTAACCTTTGTTTTTTGAACCTCTCCTCTTCCCCCTTTCTTCATGATAGAGCACAGGAGCATACACATGAGCGTGAGAGGGTAGAGAGAGAAACTATCACCCTCCACAAGCTTTGGTCATGCAGTGATCTAAGAATGCTTGACGTTAACACTGTGAATCTTAGTGCTTTGCTACCCAAGGCCTTAAAAGCTCTGTTGCACTTTTGTAAACACAGGGATAAATCTTTGCATCAACTTTTTTTTTTTAACCAAAAACTTGTGATTTATTTCTAAGAGCTTGATATTCTAGATTTGTTTGTAACCAGCAGTTTGCGTAATGGCTATGTCGCTCGACTCCCACGTAGTCGACTGCAGTTCGAGCCCTGGACCCGGTTTCTTAAAATTCACACCGGGCACGTGTGCGTGCATGCCCAAGATCCTGAGAGGAGAATGGAGGAAAAGGGATTGTGGCATGGCCATCCCCCCTGGGGGGTGATTTCTCGCTTTCTGTCTCTGTCTGTCTCTCTCTGATGAGCGTATGCGCCCTATAGCGAAAACCTCTTCCCCCAAAAAATTTTTAAAAAGCCATTCTATAAAGGGACCAGCAGCTGGCGTAATGGTTATATCGCTGAACTCCCATGTAGTCAACTGTGGTTTGAGTCCTGGACCCGGTGGCTTAAACTCACATTGGGCGCGTGTGGGTGCATGCCCAAGATCCTGAGAGGAGAATGGAGG
>NW_006159565.1:3052944-3055785 GCF_000334495.1 Tupaia belangeri chinensis
AGGGAGAGTGAGAAAGCATCCGAGAGGGTATGGTCATGCCACAGTGCTTTCTTTTCCATTTTTGTGTTACTTTTCAGGATGTTGGGTGCATACACACACAATGCACCTGGAATATTTTTCAAACTACCAGGTTCAGGACTTGAACCACACAGTCGGCCATGTAGGATCTAGCCACCTTAACCACTATATCATCAGCTAACCTTTGTTTTTTGAACCTCTCCTCTTCCCCCTTTCTTCATGATAGAGCACAGGAGCATACACATGAGCGTGAGAGGGTAGAGAGAGAAACTATCACCCTCCACAAGCTTTGGTCATGCAGTGATCTAAGAATGCTTGACGTTAACACTGTGAATCTTAGTGCTTTGCTACCCAAGGCCTTAAAAGCTCTGTTGCACTTTTGTAAACATAGGGATAAATCTTTGCATCAACTTTTTTTTTTTTTAACCAAAAACTTGTGATTTATTTCTAAGAGCTTGATATTCTAGATTTGTTTGTAAGTAGTTGTGCCAAAATCAGCTTGCCCAACCGTCTGTAAAAGTTTTATAAGACTCCCTCAACTGGTTAAGACACAGAACTACCAGAAAACATGCTCCATTACGTTGACTATATCATCTTCTTCAGAAATTTCTGTCACTCCAGCCTGAGACTGAGGAATGGACATGATGTCATTAAATAATTTGTCAAAGCCATTCTATAGGGACCAGCAGTTTGCGTAATGGCTATGTCGCTCGACTCCCACGTAGTCGACTGCAGTTCGAGCCCTGGACCCGGTTTCTTAAAATTCACACCCGTTCCGCTTCCCCCCAGAAACATGCCGGGGCCAGCATTGTAACTTCAGGAGAGTTGGAATAAGGCTCTCTCTCAGGTAAACTATCTTTCTTACCTCGATAACAGCCACCTGAAACTATTGGTATCAGATGACTTTAGTTAAAGTGATGTTAAAATGCAAATCGGGGGAACAGCAGATGGTGTGATGGTTATGTCACTGGACTTCCATGTAGTCAATCATAGTTCGAGTCCCAGACCCGGCAGGTTAAAACTCCCACCAGGGGGACAGCAGATGTGGGTGCATGCCCAAGATCCTGAGAGGAGAATGGAGGGGAAAGGATTGTAGTGTGGCCATCATCCCTGGGGGGTGAGGTCTCACTTTCTGTCTCTCTGTCTCTCTGTCTTTCGGGCAGGCACATGCGCCCTATAGCAAAAACCTCTAAAAAAAAAAGCCATTCTGTAAATATACAGTTGCCATTTCTTGCCACTTTTCTAGGGAGCAAAATTAACCATTAATTCTAAGAGAGTCCACTGCATCTTTCCTACCTTTACTTTTTTCTTGAACTAGCATAATGGCAACCTTTTCTATATCTACAGAGAACAGATGGAGTAAAGCAAGACCAAAGGATAAGGACAGTGGTTTCTCATTCCATTCTTTAGTGAGACATTGAATTAATTCATTTTGGGGACATAACATTATTAGCTGCCTCAGGTCATCAGAAGTAAAGTCCTTGAAATGTATGTATTCTATGGCCCCATGAATCTGACCCTGGCTACACAGACAAAGAAGAGCTTTCTTGTGCAGACCACATTCATGGTAGATAATTTGAGCTAAAGCTAGGCATTTGGAGTTGTAAGTATCCTGCTCCCCATAATCACAAATCACATCCCCAGCTTCCTCAGAAAATGTCAGCCTTTGCTAGGTTACCCATTTGACAACTAAACCTAACCATTTTTAGATAATTCACATTTGATTCCTTCCAAGGTTAGCTCTGCATCAACAGGACATCTAAAAGCATAACTTGCGCTGAAGAGAGCCTCAAAAAATAAGTAATGGAAGAGACCTTCCTCTAATTTTTCCAGTAATCTTAAATTTATTCATTGTACCAATGTTTCTAAGAATTCTTCTAGGACTATTTGCTACAAAGCAAGCTCCCTCTTCATATGCACCAAGTGAGATTAATTCATTGAAACTCTCAATGTAGTAAAGCATAATTTCAGCTTATTTTGCCCCGCTTGGCTCATCTTTTTTTCCAATTATTTTATTTAACTTTATTTATTTATTTTAAATGTGACCATAAAAGGGAGAGGCGAGAGAAAGTGAGAAAGCAAGTTGCCAGGTCTGGGACTCAAACCATAGTCGGCCAGGTGGGAGTTCAGTGCCTTCAACCACTATGCCAGCTGCCAGCCCCCTGCTTGGATCATCTTGAAGTAGTTCCTCTATAATGCCTTGGCCACTTTGTACACCTTTCATTTTCTGAATTTCCTCTGCAAAGTTTTGAATTTTGCTGTACTTATAAGATTCTATCCATGAAATAATGGCTTATGAAATAATCTGAATTCTTTTTTTTTTATTTTGAGAGGCTTTTGCTATAGGCCGTGTGGATTTGCCAGAAAGACAGAGAGAGACAGAGAGACAGAAAGTGAGAGATCACCCCCGGGGGTGTGTCCATACCATAATCCCTTCTCCTCCATTCTCCTCTTGGAATCTTGGGCATGCGTGCACGGCGTGAGTTTAAGCCACCGGATCCGGGACTCGAACTGCGGTAGACTACATGGGAGTCCAGCGATGTAACCACTATGCCAACTGCTGGTCCCACATCTCTCCTTTTAATAACACAATCATTTCCTCATCTAAAACAGCCTTCCTTTGAGCTGGTACATATTATATTGACATAACTTATTTGATTTCTGTATATTTATCTCGAAGATGTTTCATGTATTTAATGAGAGCATTTAGATTGACAGAGTCTTGAAGAATCATGCCTGGAACAGGTTTTGAAAAATCTTTGGAGAAAGTACAGTATTGGGAACCAGCAGTTAGCGTAATGGCTATGTCACTGGGATCCCACC